>NC_136537.1:5780507-6083007 GCF_910591455.1 Pholis gunnellus
ACGCTTTTTGTGTGTCATTTAAGGCCGAGCTGTTAAAATATGTACATTGGTTACGTAACTTAAGTCACATACATAAATGGAGTAGTCAACCCTAAATAACTTAAGTTGACCTTTGGTAGATTGGACTTGAAGTCTTCAGAAGTGCTGTCCATACATAAGCACAACCACTGTTTATCAAAGGAAATTATATAGCATGGCTGTTTAGAATTCTCACTTCTGATTGGCTGTCACATTTGGATTAACCTTTGGGAACCAAACAGCATAACCGTGCACCTATAACACACGTGTGGATTAACACCAACCACAATCTTTCCAAATGAACCTAAAAACTAAGCAAATCTTTTCTTTTGAAACTGTTTGTTGAGAGGTTGCTTACAAATCCAATGTTTTATGATATTTAACGATTACGTAAAGAATGACATTTTTTATTTTACTTCATATGGCAATTTATTGGCAAGAGGACAGAGTATAAATTGTAGGTTATTTTTATCCATAAAATAGACCATAAAGCAGGGTATGCTTTAGAGCGTGGCTACCTTGTGATTGACAGGTGGCATTGTCTAGTCTGGGAGTTGTCCCGTGTTTTTGTCGTATAACTTTTTTTCAGTTCATTAAAGTTACCTTTAACATTTTGGTCTCCTAAAAATGTCTTATTCAGCGTTTGGTTGCACTTAACTCCACCCATTTGTGTCACTTCTGGTTCCAAAAAGAAAAAAACTAAATGGAAACGGCTAAACTCGTGGCATATAAATCATAGCCCACATACCAATTTGGTGACGTCACTCTGACTACGTCCACTTCTTGTGTACGTGGAGTTTTTCCTTACTTTCTTTCCGGCAACTCCTAAAAGCAGTATCCAAAATGGAATATAGAAGACAGCGGAACAACTGCTTTTGGGGCAAATTGTGACCTAAAGAAAAATCTGTTGTGAATGGCTTATTAAGGGATGCATTTTTAATGGCCGCATAGAAAATCTTGAGGGTAAACCCTCACTACTTATTTCAGTTCTGAATAACAGCCTTTAGAGAAGTGGCTCGGGGGAAAGGCAACATCAACAAAATAAATAAACAGAGTGAGATCGGTGTCCCTCTCCTGTGTGCAGCATCTGTCACGGTCTTGACGGAGAAGCGGCGGATTATGATGGAAATGAGTGACAGGAATGTTCTTGGTGGAGACAGGAGATTGAAAAGAAAATGTGCCGCATTGTCGTCCAGAAGTACTGCCCCCTCTTCTTCTTCTCCTCCTAACGGATAATGGATGTGACTGCACTGTTTGGCTGGAGTGAAAGGATGGTGTGACAGTTTCCGTTTCCCCCCCTGAGGTGAATGTATAATCTCCAGGCGTGAATTTACATTAGGCCATCATCTTGATAGAGACGGCGTTTACTGTAGGGCAAGTCTGCATGAAAGCCTCTTATAATGGGCTCTCTGGTTAGGTCACATCGCCATGTGGTCGTTGATGAGGCTTACAGTGCGGTGCACGACTGAGCTCCGTATAAAACCGGCTGCTGATAAGACTATCTGTCTACTACCTACGTGCTAATGCTCAACACCTTTCGTGTCACTTCCACACTCTTCACGGACGCTCCGAGAGGAGAAAGAGGGAAACAAAAAAAATCATGTGATCCATTTAGTTTTGTCTCCGGTGTTTTTGACTCAGGAACAGTTAAAAAAAGGAAAAAAAAGGTGGACAGCCGTGTGTAATAATGGCACCTCTCAAAATCAGAGGCTGCAGATTCATCAACATACGGTAGCTGCCTTCAGATGATTGCAGGGATTTAATGAGCTGAAGGAGAAGCCTTCCACGCAGTATAAAGCAGCTGTCAACAATAGATAATGGAGGAATCACTGATGTTCATTTATCGATAAATGCAGATACAACCCCTTCTCCCGCACAGATGCACAGACGCACGCAATAGAATCTGCATGAGATGCAACAGGCTTTCAACTAATGCCAATGTAAACCCATCCGCTTCATTATTAGATGGTCAGAGCAGCTAGAGGGGTGGATGGTTGGGTCAAACAATCAAAAGGTCTTCAACCCAGGACACCACTGCTTTAGTCCTGTGTGAAACCAAGTCTTCTTTTACCTTAGTTTTGTTACTCAGCGTAGGTAATGACGTTCTTAATGGAAAATAAAGTGTTTTAAATTTGAATAGATTTGAATTTACTTTACTAATGATGCGTACCTAAATGCAGTCAAAGGCAGGTAGACTATGCTAAAGTCAAACCACAATCTTTTCTAAATACGTGCCAAAACCTTACCGAGTGAACCTAAAAACTAAGTAAGCCTATGATGAATTTTGAAAAAACACTATGCATGGAACGAGAAGAAACTGACATGCTGTCAGGGACAAAAGTGGCGCATGAAGGGGACCGAGAGATTAAAGCGTCGGGAGCGAAAATGTGTTGGCAGATACATTTACTGACGTTCCTGCTTTCACCGTATTAAATGTTGCTTTTTTTTAAAAGGCTGATTTAAAACGCATCTACGCATCTTACAATTTTCTAAGAAATGGAGGACGAACTTATTGCTGCCATCTGTGGGCATCAGGGGGAACCTCAGGAATGTACAGAGACGGAACAAAAGAAGGAGAGGGTTTGGAGAAAAGTGATGAAAGCCATAGGACAACCCTCTATGGAGGTAAGCCCCAGTACTCCCCATTGGCTGTAAAGAGCAAATATTTCGGAGTTTTCCAAAAGACATTTCAGTGGCAGCATCTGCATGAGTAACGTGAGGCGCTTTTGTTTGGAACACACCTTCAGACTGAAAGCAGATGGCTGTCGCATCAGAAACAATACGTGGTTCTGAGGGGTCTATTCTCAGCACGGCGCTTTTACCCAATTTCAGCAACAAAAAAACAACAACCACTCTCTTTGAGCTGCCTCAAATGAATGAGCCCTCCACCAGTCTGCGCCTCTCCTCCCACCTGTGCACTGTGCGCTCTGCACCGGGCACCAAAATACCACATAGACATGCAAAGCCAGGTTCAAGGTCAGGGAAATACCAAAACGGGCAGAGCGTTTCTTGCACATTGCCCTGATTCAACTTCAGTTCCATTCCTCATTTTCTTTGTCACAGACACGCTTACCTATCTGCAATGCCTCTACGCTACCCCACCCAGAAAGCTGGGGCCCACCCCACAGTGTGACAACCTCTAAATTAGGAGAAGAGACGTCATGGGGCAAGTTCTATTTGCAAGATGGCGCCGTGTCAGCGGCTGCCTGTCGCAGCAGCTCCCTGTGTGTGTTATTTTTAGTCTTTTTTTCACTTTTCTTCTCTTGTTCTTTTTCCTTCACGTTTGGTTTAAATTACGGTCAGACAACGGACCGTAACTTTTTCTCAACTTTTCTCATGGCTTTTCTCTTACTTTTCTTCCTGTTTGTAACAGCCACACACAATGACTGGGGCCATTGTCTATTTCTGCAATCAGCTGATTGCGCCGAGCAAACCGTGGCTTTTGCCCGGCGCCAGGCCTGAGATCCCGGAGGAACTGCGGAGAAGGACTTGGAGCTGCAGGTCGGGCACTAAGTGGAGGGCTGAGACAAATACAAACCTTCGGTACCGCCGATTATAACGGGGGACGTGAGGTCTTTGGCAAATAGGACGGACAAGCTCGGCACGCTGGTGAAGACTGAGAGGGACTTCCGTGAGTGTAGACATGGCTGCATGCAGGTTAACACACAACGGGTCAGACAGGGATCCTGACATAGAGACGTTGTACAGAGCGGTAAGAAGAGAAGTTGCGGGATTGCATTGTATGTGAACGAGACGACACCATCTGGCCTCAATGACTACCGACCAGTTGCCCTCACATCACATGTGATGAAGGTGCTGGAGAGGCTGGTCTTGGCCCACCTCCGACCACAGGTGAAATCATCACTGGACCCTCTGCAATTTGCATACCAGCCCCATGTGGGAGTGGACGACGCCATCATCTACCTGCTGCAACGAGCTCAGTCACACCTTGATGGAACCGGTGGCTCTGTGAGAATCACTTTCTTTGATTTCTCCAGTGCATTTTAACACCATCCAACCACTGCTGCTGAGTGAGAAGCTGCGGGTGGTGGGGGTTAACGCGCCCACCGTCTCCTGGATCACTGACTACCTCACAGGCAGACCACAGTTTGTCCGACTGGGCCATGTGCTGACTGATACGGTGGTCAGTGATACTGGAGCCTCAATCGACAACAGACTGAACTGGAAGACCAACATCAATGCTGTGTACAAGAAGGGGATGAGTCTGCTCTTTTTCTTGAGGAAACTTCGATCCTTCAACGTGTGCAGCAAGATGTTGGAGATGTTCTACCAGTCTGTTGTGGCCAGTGCACTTTACTTCGCCGTATAGTCCGCTGGGGGAGCAGCATTGGAGCCGGAGACACCAACAGACTTAAACTGGTTAAGAAGGCCGGCTCCATCATTGGTGGCAAACAAGACTATCTGGAGAGGAGGACACTGAAGAAATGATTATCCATATTGGATAACCCGGGACAGCAGAGCACTTTCTCCAACAGTCTGATCCAGCTCCGCTGTCATAAGGACAGATACAGGAGAACATTCCTGCCCTCTGCTATAAGACTCTAATAAAACACCTCTGGCCAAATCATCCTTCAATTGACTACAGCACCGCTACACTGTTGTTCTTTGCTGTTTGTGATCCTTGGACTACTGTTTTTTACCTTGTTAGTTCATTTAATACCATTCTATTTTATTGTATATACTGTGCATTTGTTTTCATTTTTTTATTTTCTTTAAATGTATTATATTCTGCTCTGTTATTTTATTGTATTGTATATATTGAGCATCTTTAGGTTTACTCTGTAACTTCGTTTGCTGCTGCTACAAACTAATTTCCCCCTGGGGATGAATAAAGTATATATCTATCTATCTAGCATCTTAATCATGACAATGCTGGGGCTAAAAACTGCACCTTCAGTCCAATTTAATAGTTTATTTTATTATATCCTTGTGACCTCGTCTAGGTAAGTAACTCACGTCTTAACCCATATTTGAACCCCACATCTCGACAATGTATCTGTGTGACTTTTCCCACAGTAACGATTCAGCAAATACATTATGCAAAATGCATTGAGCGTTGTGGTACTGAGACTTGAGCAGAGAGAATGAATATTCTAAAAGGATCAGATTTGAATTCACTATGTAAAATAGTACTCCTGAGCTTCAAAACGACGACTCCTGCTTCAGTGCCCGGGGACGGGGGGACGGATTGTGGGGAAAGTGTCGGATTTTAACCCGCAAAACCCAGCAAGCCACTGGGGTGTCTCCGTGTAATACGATTTGACTGAAATCCATATGAAGGGAAGGAATATAAAGAGGGTGAATGGGGGGATTGTGGCAGGAGTTTTTTTTTTTTTTTGTGCGAGTAGAATGGATAATCTATAGGCATGGATTTACATTCATCTCCTCTTCTGTGGAGCTGACTTGGCACAGAAAAACACACGACTCGTGAAGGCATCCGCTTTGCGGCTTTTGTATAGAGGTGAATCTCAGTGTGTGATTGAAAAAAATAAAGAGAAAATGGACGATGAAGACATCAATCACGATTTGGTGAGTGGACGTCCGTGCAGATTAAACTGCAGCAACAGATCATACCGTGTGTGTGTGTGTGTGTGTGTGTGTGCACGAGGCTTACCGCGCGCTCACGGCCTACTGCCTATTGATTGTGGAGAAACACACATCATGGTTTTCAAGTTTACGGCACATACTGTAGCATTCACACACATTACATAGGAACGCCATAACGTGTTTGGAAATGTCACCGAGGCTGAGCTTTGCATACTGATGGCAGAATAAAGAACGCGCTTACTGAGCTCCACAGCAAGAAGGCTTATTTTACTCTGAAGATTAGGGCAAACAATTTGCATCTTAATCCCCCTGTAACATGTACTCAAAAGGCGTATAGGCAGTGGAACAGTGAGTGGTCAGGGGTCTTCAAATGCAACAAAAGTGCTTACATGGCATGTGTGACTATTAATTGCTCTTTGCTGGACGTTTGATAAGAAGTTGAAATATTTTTTTTTTCCCTTTCTCAACCAAAGCAGGATCCTATTATCACTGGGCGTGCCATACTAGAATGTCAAAGGCATCAAAAGGGACAGCTCAACCTTCATCCCACCGACCGTGGTTGCCGCAGACCCACGAGGTAAACTTTTTTTTGTCATAACTCTCATGCTTTATTCTATCAGTCAAACTTTCCTTGACGTCTCCAAACGATTTGCAATTTTCACGCCAGTCAAAAGAGCATAATTGCAGCCGATGCAGTTCTAATAGATGGAACTATTTATTGAGGTCATGGTTGCCATGGGTCCAAATTTAAAGTTACTACGAGGTACTTTCTTACTTGCTATAAGTTCTGATACCCATACTATTCTATTTAGTATGCCAGTAAAATATTGAGTATGTCCCATGAAATAGTGTGTCAAACGCAGTATGCCACAAGTCCTGCTGTATCCTCTTGCGTCTAGTTGTATGCCAGTCAGCATGTTTTTCTGGCTATTCTCTGCAGCTGCAGCACGTACTAAGAGTAAAACGAAAAAAGCGTGCGATTTGAAACGCAATCTTTTGGCGTTCCCCCTGGATAAAAAGCGTTAGTGTTTCTTAGCACCAGAGTCCCTTTTTGTTTTTAAAAACTCTCATTTGACTGCAGCAAAATCCGACAGTCTGCCCCGCACATTAGCGCTGTCTCCATACCGAAGTTATTACTTCGATACGATACCTTGCCTCAATATCTCGATAACGATGCTGAACCATACGATGGCAAAAAAAACTCAGAAAAAGTAATGGAGTGGTGACGGCTGAACATGGAACATCTTTTCTTCTTTTCATTAATAAAACATATATTATATACATGTACATGGCATTATGTTTCCTATACTTGAGTATTATGTGATTTCTTTGATGGTTAACTTTACATTTGCACCTAGATATTCCATTAAAACATGTTAGTAACACTTTATAATAACTACACGCTATGAAGCATTAGTTAAATATGAGTAATCACTTAATTCATTATTTAGAAAGCATTGTTCCTAAATTAACTCATGTGATTCATAAAGAGTTATAAATGCTTTATTCTTGATTAATAAGCTTGTCTATTATGTGTTTCATGATTGTGTTTTTAGACTTTATAAATGATGTAAATGACAGCAGTAGGCTTGGCGATTCCATCCCGTCCCCGTCTGTCTCTCCCTGTGGCTGTAATCAAAATCCGCCTACTTCATACTGCTGGCAAACGCTATATACAGTATGTACTGCGTTTGTCAGTAAAAATGCAGTACATAACTGTTAAATTGACAAAAAAAACCTCCTACCACTCTTGCAATATTTTCCAAAAATAAAACTTATTGAGCTTTGACATTTCTTTTATGACCAACGTTTGCTTACTTTTAAGGATACTGCATGGTTAAGCTCCCCCGTCCAACAGCTCATGTCTGCTCTAGCTTGGATTTTGTTTGAATACTGCATTCTACATACTCAGTACGCACTCACGAGTCTGGTATGTGAACACAGCTAGTGTAGAATGTGGTTGCATTTACAGTCCACCTGTGTCTGTGTGTGGGCGTGGTGGCTCTTCTCCCGGGTCCCTGCTCTGCTCGTTACTCTCACCTGTTTGCAATCAGCTCATCAAGCGCACCTGCTTCTCATCAGCTCAGCCACATGCGGCACCTCCAGTCCGGCTCTACAAACCACTCCTCCCCAGTGCCTCAGGATCACTATTCACCTGTAAGAATGTATATTATGTATAATGTTATATATCAATATATTAGACGCGTACACTGTGGCATTTAGTATGCGATATATTGAAAGACATGCTTGCTAATCTCTTGAGTAAATTAGAAGCTGTGATTCTACAGCAGGCAGCTGTGAAGAACCAGGATTCTGCATTAATAAAATAAAAATACCTTTTAATACAGAGGTACAATTTGGATTAATGAATACAATCTGACAGTTTAATATGACTGTACTCGGAACTTATTATCGTAAATCAGATTTTAAAATAGATGTATGGACCCTTATGAATAGAATTACTATGTCAGACTTAGCGTCGGGCTTGAAAAGGTAAACTGTAAAGCTGGATGAGCTAATGAGACGGCTGCTAATCCATTGCGCTCTGTGTGGGCTTGCATCCCATCTTTTTTGTTACATGTGGTGTATCTTTCCTGATTCACTTAAAGGGATAAGCAAAGCTTCATCTAATTAAGCAGCTAGTTATCCAAAGGTGAAATAAAGCTAATGTCCCATGCACACCTAAAAAAGACTTCAGACAAAAAACATACAGAGGAAGCCCAGAAACCATAAAGTAAGAAAATAAATGTATTATACACAAGAGTAATTTATGCGTCCATCAGTCTTTGGCACTTTCTTAATTTGTCCATTCACCCCTTCTTTGGTGCTGTTCCTCTATTCTTCTCTATGCTGTCTACCTGTCAGTCAATACAAATGATTAATACATGTTAACCGACCGTTCCCTCACCTCTCTGTTCTGTCCCATTGAATTTAAAGTATGAGAGCACCTTTAGACCTCAGTGTGTGTGCATGATCTCAAAATTGCATCTGCAAGGAACTGAAGGCATCGATTTGTCAACCAGTGAATAATGCTGCCTGTCATTTAGAGTAGCTCATTTATCAGATATGCTTTTAAATATGTGCGCGTATGTGATGTGATGCATACATGCATTTTAAGAATAATTGTGGTTGCACGTGTGGCTTATATGGTAAAACGTTTCTCACATTTCCCCTGGATGTGCTTTTTGTGTATGTGTGAAAAGCAAAGAATTTCAAAACAAGTAAATCATATATGTCCAATTTCTAGAAGTGTCAGGGCCCTTCATGTATTATATATTACAATTAGATTGCTGTATTGGCTAGCACTGAAACATTCACCAATGCACCTCTCTTACTCGTGACAGGAATAAGTGCACACGTTGTGTGTGTGACTGGAGAAGTCAGTCACAGTTGGCTGCTGAAGAAACTCATGGCCCAGTGGCGGGGTCTGAGGGGTATAGGTGAAAAAAGATTTTTAAAAAGGGCACTAGCTTCATGCAGTGAGGAACCAGCACATAGAGATGTAGCATGTAAGGCAACATGAATGGCACTGCATAGATTTTAATTTAAGGGCAACCTAATGGGCACTTTATCATGTTTTCTCCATTTAAATCAGAGACCAGTATGTTTTCTCCACTGAAAGGGCACTTCATCACATTTTCTCTACTGGAAGGGCACCCTGGAGTGTACTGAATCACGTTTTCTTCAAAGGAAGGGACACCCTGGAGGGCACTGCATCGTGTTTTCTCCACTTAAAGGGCACTGCATCATGTTTTCTCCACCAATAAAGCACTGAATCACGTTTTTTTCTGCTGGAAAGGACACTGTACAGAGCACTGAATCCCTTTTTCTCCAAAGGAAGGGACACCTTGGAGGACACTGCATCATGTGTTTTGCCACTGAAAGAGCACCCTTGAGGGCACTTCATCACACATTCTCACTCAACACTCTGTGTATTAACTGAATAGATCAAAGCTAACTTTTTAAAAAGGTTGTCTATGATAGTTAGGGAATTAGAAAAGCAGCAAACAACTGCACAACACCTCAACTGTGTTTGTCAGTTATCCATTTCACATGCATATGACGGCGCAGATGCACTTCTATTTGAATCTTTACAGCTGTCTAGGCAATCTGCCTACTAACTCACTTCTGCCTTACACACTTAACTGCAACCTGAATCATTTCGTAGTCTATTGTGTGTCGAGTGTTGCCAAAACCCAGCTGAACTACACTCAATACTGTGCCTGAATAAATCATGTAGACAATGATGGAAGACTGAAGTTGCTGCTGTCATGCTAGTGATATCATACTTCTACTAGACATAGACAGTGACTGTTTACAAGCACCATATATTCCGGTTATTACCTTTATTCCAAAAAAAGACAACATGAATAAATATTCATCTTGAAAGTGCTTTTCTTTTTTAGGCGAACCTGAAACTTTTTAATTTGTGCTGTGTCCCATCACATCTGAACAAATCTCACAAGTGTTCCCTTTATTATAACACCAACATTATTCAAATAGACCTTGTGGTTGCAGAGATATAGTCTTTTTAGTATGGGTATGCAATTTTCGAGGCTAAAATAGGGTTTAACAGGTTTTAAATGCTTGCATTCTTGCGGATACTCTCTAGCGTTGTGGCTACTTTCTCAGAAATTCTCAAATCAAGTTTATTGTCACTTTTACTAGATGTGCCAGGCATATTGACTAGAGCATTTCTCTGGGATCAAGGTGAAGCATTCATAACATTATAATACATGAACGCAAACATTTATACAGCACGACACAGTCCCACTGGAACAGCCCACCTAAGGATGTGTGGAGTGCAAGTTAAAACGGTAGATTTTCAAAATAGTAAAATCAGACGTTAAATAGAGCTAAAATAATAAATTCAGAGTCACATACACGTGATGGCCTGCGTGAGGAGGCATTTCAACAGTCTTGACCTCCTTGCTCTGATGCTCCAGAACCTGCTGCCTGATGGCATAACGGTGAGATGAATTCACAACTTGCCGGCTCTTGAAAAGTCACTTGCTTTATTGCTACTGCCAATTTAAACATAATCATCATCATCATAACATTTTATTTTTTGTCAAAGTCAGATTTGTTTGGGGGCTCAGAAACTGAATGCAATCTGTAAAAATGAAGAGCTGCGGCTGTTGAAACCTCTCCAACAACTAAAATCTCATTCTGTCTACATGCGGTTCATTCAAGGTACAACCAGTGCAAGGGCATTAAGCAGAGAGGACAATTGGATGTGCTGTAATCTCTGTGTCCAGGAGATAGACAGCAGTAAGCAGAGTGACCGCTCTGAGAGAGGAGGGGATTACTGATTAGTATGTGTGTGCGCGTGTGTGTGTGTGTGGGTGAGAGAGAGAGAGAGTCATTTAATCTGTCTGAGGAGAGAGATGTGTTAGAATACAGTTACTTAGATATGTAAATTATATTAATGTCTAAAGTGTTGCAACTACATCCAATTATTATTGATGGTGGTGAGACAATACACATTCAATACACAGTAAACGGTTTGTTTTTGTAGTATTCAGCAAAAAAACATATTAACCTTTCAGCATAGTGTAATCCACATGTCTGAGAGAATACTAGTTTTATGCACCTCCTCTCAGCTCTGTTGTCAGGATTTGGATAATCTGGTATAATCTAGTATACAGTATGACGATGATTACCGATAATCCTCGCCGACCGCTGGCATGCGACCTGCCAAAAAATCAATGTATAGGTTGTCCAGGACCATGTGACCTTTTCGGTGGCTGTGCTCGCCATGATCAGCAGGGGGACTGCCGGAGCCGGAGCTCTGACTACTGGTCGAAAGAGGCGGCGAAGCCGGATCGGTCCGCAACGGTTTTACACATAAATTTAAATTTAACAAGAAAAAATCAAATATAATATATCTATTTATTTAATTTTTAATTTTATGAATTATCATACAAAGATATCCAAAATAATGAATGCCAGTGTAAAACGCCAATCGTACACAGTGTGTGTATTTTCTTTTTTATTGTTGTCCAGTTTTGAGTCTGTGCGCAGATTATGATCACACTTTCTTTTTTTTTGTACCCGTGTCCTTGTGTTGATTTATGCAAGGGCACTCATCCTGTCTGCCTATTACTGTGTTACATTTTTAATTCTTATGCATTTTTAAACAGCCACGCCTTCACACAACATTGTGATGGGTTTCACTGCAAACTGCAATGTCAGTGCAGTTGTTGACTTCTCTGCATAACTTATTAATTAGAAAAGTAGGCCTGTCGACCTCTGGCATTTGAAATGAAGCCACACACACTCACAAACACACACTTAAAACACACAGACACTGCCATGCAGAGATGCAACGAACCGTGCGTGTGCACACACAGAAACGGACAGAACCAACCCTTGTGAGATTATTAATTGTGAAATACAAAAAGGAAGTGCAACTATGAGAGATACTTCCTGGAAAAATAAAGTTGTTCCTGCTAAAGTTAGAGAATGAAGATTAAAAGGTCAAAAGGTTACTTTTTGTTAACTTGCTCTTTTCTACCTCTTCTTTCTGTCTTTTGATCTTTCCTCCTCCCCTCCCCCCTTTTTTTTAATGAGACAAATGAAAGCAAAGGCCAGTCTCCACTATAGACCGTGAGTAAAGTTTAAATTACACAATTAAAAAAGTACAAGGAAAGACTTGTGTTAATTATTCATACATCATGTGTGCACCTATATGTTTGTTTGTGTGTGGGAGGTCAGGTTCAGCTATACATGAGGAAAAGGATTGTTTGACTGCTCTTACATGAATGAGTCGGTAATTATACCACCACTCATGTGTCACAGTCATATTTACCAGCTGTTTTTTTGTTTGTTTGTTGAGTCTGTGTGCGAGTCGTCCTGGCAAAATCTGGTCCTGGACCCTACATGAGCTACCACAGACATGGTTTTGAGTACTTTGCAAGGTATTTATATTTAGTCCGTCTGCGGAACAGATTGTTTTACATGATAGCGTCACAACCGTTTAAGATGCAGATAAAAAAAGAAGTCAGAGTTCGGGTTTGGTCCGAGCAAAGGCGCCGCAAGTAGAGGGTTGGAATTGAGGGATGGTCCATCTGCCCCCATACTTTACGCCCCCTGGCCCGATTTGTGATCCGGGATCAATCCAGCTAGCGAAATGGTCTGAAGTTAAAATATGTATGGGCAGAAGCAAACCAATCCAAAAAGAAGAGCACAAATATTCTAATGCTGTTAAAAGTTTAATGATAAAAGTATTTTAGTAAAAATATGAAATAAGCCAAGTTCTTCTCCAATTAACCTCAACCAGTTTACCTCCAGAACAGGACTTTACCATCAGTCAAAAATAAGTCTAAAATACATATACGCTACGTTTTTGTCTGTTGAAAGGTAACAGTGTCAGGCGTACATGCTGTGAAACACTTGCTGGTTATAAACACGTGCGTAACGTTGTGGATTTAAACATAAATAATTGGTTCGGTTTAGGAAAAGATCATGGTTTGGGTTGAAATAATAATCTAACTTGGGATATAACTTAAATTAAGTCAACGTTGACTTCTTTCACACGAGACACGAACATGAGTGAAAGTCCTGTGTCTGTTTGACGCAGAGGGTTGCCAACCAAGAGTTGGTATTTTGACGAGTTGGGAGCGAGAATGTTTTGCTCCATACTTACGATCATAAGATGCCTCATGGCGGCCTAGAAGCTGTTTCAGAGGCTTTAATAGAGGCACGAACATCAGTCAGATCTGTCCGTGGGATGTGAGTGCTGGTACTAATGACTCCAATAAGCTTCACGCCAGAGCGGCAGTCAAAATAGGACCCCAGCCAATTTGCCAAACTGTCATTGTATTAACTCAAGCGTGACAACCGGATGATTTTACACCACACAATGGCTCTGTATAATTCCCTCCTCCTCCGTGTGGGAGGGTGTTTACCTGTCACATGTGCTATGTGATCGTTGCTTGCCGAGCCGGGGGGTCAAGTGGCATCAATACATACGCCGTAAAGTTCATAGAGCAAGTGACACACACACACACACACACACACTGAGGGAATATGAGAGAGACAGACCATGTAAGTATCAGTTGCCTCAGGGCGTGTGTGTGTGTGTGCTGTCTTGAGCATGTGTGTTAAAGACCCATACAACGCCAACGTGCATTAACCACGTGTGGAGTCTGTTCTTCTTCTCCAGTGGCTGTCTTGAGCGTCTTGATTGGACGTAACACGGAGATCCGCCGCCTGCTCCCTCTGCTTGCATGGATTTATCGACGAGGCAGCTTCACGCCTTGAGGATGCCGCGGTGTGGTTTGTGTGACCAACATGGGAGTGGCTGGCTGGTATTAGCGGGGATTAACTGTCCAGCCACCTGTGGATGTATCCCCGGTGTATCTTACATTGACAGATGACACCTTGGTTAATAAAAGGCTGCTGCAGTCTAGGAAGACATGCAGAGCTGCAACAGCACAACATTATTATGCATAATGGTATAATACCGTAGAAAGGCAGTCCACAAATGTTTTATTCATCTTAAATGGTGTCCGCTGTGGATAACCTGTTTATTTCATCATGTGAACTTCCAGAGTGACCTCGTCCCTGGAGCAGTGCATGTTTTCTTTTGGTCCCATTCGATAGCAAAGCTGTACATCAAAGGGCTGTCAAACTGCAAGGCACGCACTCCCAAGAGGGGGATAGAAGATTTGAAGGTTGGCACAAAGAGAGAGGGAGGTAAATATACAGCGTGAGGCGAAAGGGACGAGTGCATGCCAGTGTTGGTGTGACTTCTATTTTACAAGGGTTGTCATCTCTGATGCCCATAGACGCCCATAAATCTCTTAGAAATCGAAGGGGACAAAAGGACACTCTTTATGACTCCGGAACTTGCCTGAGAATCATCACGTTTTCTTCACAAAACGAGGTAATCCAGGGATCATTGTCCGTACATCCACAGGTACAAAACAAGAACTGCTGATAGCTAATTTGGCATACTTTCAATGACGCACAATTTGCCTAAATGTAAAGAATTCTAGGTGGGAAAAAAATGTGGACGTAGCTAGATTTGGTAATGTATTTATTTAGACACTTATTACTGCACTGGGCAATTTGCACTGCTGCCAAGGTTATTTAAATGACTTAATTAATTAAATAGTTTTGCCAACCACTGGTGGAACACACACCAGCCACATTATACAACATTCAATCATCATTCTATCTGCCTTAAACGATCACACAATCACACACACACACACACTCTGAATATCAGACAAAGGGCTCATATTATACATAAAGTATTTGCATATATGTTTTATTGTGTTATTCCTACAGTTAGGTGAAAACTAGAATACGGTTAACATGAGTAACCACTAGTATTAGGAATATAGCTGAGGCTGAGTAACGGGAGCTGGCAGCAGAGAGTCGAGGAGTGAGGCTTAAGCAGGGCAGAGGGAGACCGTGGGAGCAGGTCCAGAGTAATATCCAGGGGGACCTGGAGGGAGCTGGGATGCGGAGCGGAGCAGAACAGCAGACTTCACCAAGTGAAGCAGAGGAAGCAGGTGACTGGAGTCGGGACTTTGAGGGGGAAACGGAGAGCACGGCGAGTCACGGGGAACAAACAACAAGAACTAGAGGCCAAAAAACGGTAACAAGGGGCTCAAACATAGCAGACACTTACCGGTAGCTGAGTTTAGGTCGGGGCAGTGTGGAATATATTGTGGAGATGAGATGCAGCTGTTGGTTCAGCCCTGATTCCGGCGCACCTGCAGGCGATCACACACACACACACACACAGGAGGTGTTTCTCAAAGTCAAGGATGCTTCCTTTGTAGGAAGGGTCCTACAGAGGCTAAGCGAGACTCCTTTGCAAGACTCCATTAAAACACACTGTGTTTCAGATTGTAAACCACAACTCTCTTGTTTAGCCATTTCCACTCGTTTTTTGGAAGCTACATGAAGAGCCTTGAGTTGTGAAATTGTAAATCCTATGAATAACAATTAGTTTTGTGCCTTTACCTAAAATGAACTCAGTGCTGCAAATGTGATGGATTTTGATCTTCCTGCCCAACTCTGTTTTGCATTCATTACACTGATAGATGCACAGTGTCTTTCTTCATCTTCGGAGAAGATACACATTCTAATTGTTGAGCCTTTTGTCCTCGGAGAGCCCCGAACAACACGTCAGCTCAAACCAAACCGCTTTGTCCGTGAAGTCTTACTATTTGAAATCATAAGCCCACCCACTTCTTAAAGTAATTACTTTAGACCCCCTCAATCACAATAATATACACATCCTCCCTATCTTTGCGTAGCAGATGCATGTCGAGCTAAGCCATAGGCTGTATTTGAAGTCTGAATGCAATCGGGCGAGGTAGAAAGCCAACGTGAATGGCTATACACAAACAATACACCACTAATCATCTGCAGTTGCTGGCTCCTGTATTTTGTCCCTGACAGATTAAAAGCTGTACAAATATATTTAAAATGTAATGTAGGCTACAGCCTAATGCACAGATGTCTTTTATAAAGATACATGTTCCATCAACATGGGAGCATTCATGGTGAATAGTCCTGTTATCTGTTCGTTTGTGCACTTTATTTTATATTTCATCTTTATTTTATATCTTACTTTATTTTATATCTCTCTGTCAATTTTAATATGTTTCTACTTGCACTGATTGTTAAATGTTATGCACCTCCCATCATGTCAAATTCCTTGTATGTTCAACATACCATGGCAATAAACGGTTCTGATCCTGATTCTGAATCTTGGTGTCAGAGCTTCAATGAAGATGCTTTTTAAAAATGTTCTGCGTACAAGTAATCCAGAGTGAACAAACTCTGATCAACTGTCCTGGAACCGAAAACTCAGTGTTTCCCCATCTCAGAGTTCAGGGCTCAGAGGTTATTGAACCAGCTTTCTGAAACAAGGCCCTGGTGATTCTTCATGCGTGGAAGTAGAAGTGTTTGGAAGATGAATATAGTTGCTGAGGGGCACTTTGACTACAGTCGTCTTCTTCACTTTACTCATTCATTTGACAACAATAAACAGATTCATTTAACAGAAATAGCAATAACATACAAGCCCAAGTTTAGATTAAAAAAAAGAGTTATTAAAGATGGCTCTGCAACGATTGATGAACTCTTAGCTTTTCGGTACCTTCAAATATGTGATCTGGAGCTGACCACTTCCTCTGGATGAAATTACTAAAATATGCTGGGTACTGTTTCTCATGCTATCATAAAAGTAGCAAATTACAATGTAAAGGAAATGACCAGACCCCCAGGTAGATTTTTCCACCCACATTTCCAATGCCCCCCATGTTTAAAATGATAGCTGTTTTCAACCTTAACAGATCTAGCCACTTATTTAATTCCCACAAATTTCAAAGGTTAAGCAATTACTGCAAAAGGCTTTGCAACAGTGGTGCTCAGTGAAGCGTTGTGGCTGTCACATTTACATATTTCCATACAAACAAGCACATTTACATACATTAACACACTTGCGTTCATAAAGGTGGTTTTATTTAACATTAATCAGTAATTACAATAATTATCCGGGTGGAGCATGAGGCGCATTCACTGAAAATGAATACATCATATTACAAAATGAATGGAATTTACAAACTCCCATTGTTCCGAAGGCCCATCGCTCTGAGAGTACAAACTCTCTGCAACAAACTGAAGCACATGGCTAATGTGGGGCCAAACAGGGCAACACATTGCATTGCCAACAAAACAGTAGACACGCGCAGCCTCAGTGAATGAGATCCCATGTATCTCTAAATACATGTCAGAGCTACTGATCAAACATTCTGAAGCTGGACAGGAATACGTCTTAAAAAGGTTCTAATTGCAACTGTGAAGCTGTCACACATTGTCAGTCATTTTAAGGAAAGCTTTGTCAGTTTGACGTACAGTGAAAAAATGTTAACTGTTCAGTGTCAGTCAATCAAAATATAAAGTAAGAGTGGGCAATGTGTCCAAAAAGTGTTATTTATATATTGTATCTAAGCTACTGAAAAGCTCCACATAAAGGCTGACAATCTGTCACTTCATATTTATCTTGCACCAACTTACTGTCACAATATTTATCCTACAGATGTCCTATTTACCAATTTGACAGTGTTTTCCAAATGTCTATTTTGACTATTGAGTTTAGAAACTTAAATATTGAAGGACATTTTGGCATAATATAATAATGTTACATAGACTTTCCAGCCCGTTAAGCATATTGACTTCACTGCTGATCGAGTCCTCACCGAGACCAAGAAAGTGGACCACATCACTCTGAGTCTGAGGTCTTTACACAAATACGTGATTTCAAAATGCTACTGTTGGTTTATAAAGCTCTGAATGGTTTAGGGCCAAAAATACATTTCTGATCCTCTGCTACATTATTAACCACCTCTAATGTCCTGTGGGGCAGGTCTGCTTTCTGTCCCCAGAGACTAAACTAAACACGACAAAGCAGCGTTCAGTTTTGATGCACCACGTATCTGGAACAAAGACCCAGAAAGCTGCAACCCTCTCACCCCTTTTTGAAGACGGCTGGATCCTCGCAATGTCATGAGGTCACGCGAGAGTTGAAAGATCACACCAAAATGTGGCGGGTCAAGTTAGCAACTCTTCTTCTTTCTTTTAAATCACGGCTGGAAACGTTTGTGTGTTGCCGCTGCCTTTCATAAATGATTTCTTACACTGAACTGTAACTTTCAATCTTGTATTTTGAACCTGTCTTATTATTTTTTTAGCTTGCTTTTATTTCCTATTCTCTTGGCTCTTAAATGGGAATTTTAGAATGTGTTTATTTTGCACCTTGGCTCTTGACGCTTAATGTAATATAGACTGCCTTGTTGTGGAAAAGTGTTTTTTTTAAAATGAACACATCCACAGTTTTCTATAATGGTCCACAGATAGTTATGTTGGCCCTGCAGACATGTTCTCACTGCAGTGATGCTGCAGCATTAAAGAGCCCTCAGCTAGAGCTATGAAGGAACACACATACACACACACATATATATATATATATATATATATATAACGTGACATGTAATCAAAGCTACACACAGTGAGACCTTATCATCCTCATCATTTATTAAAGGATATTGGTTTGGCCTTACATACAGTTTTGCACATGGCTCTTATCCAAAGCATAAAACAACAGAAAGAAGTCAAATATTGACCTAAAGAGCATCAGAATGAACCAAATGATACAAATATAAAATGGACAAAAAACTTCTAGTCTGGAATGCACTGAGAAATTGCTACATTTATCAAGTGAACAAGTGAAACAGAGCGATAATATAATAAAAACCTCAAGGAGTGTGTTCTCTTTATAAAAACAAGGTATGTGTTTCATTGTACCTTGATTTAAAATACTACTAAGTATACTAGAACACTGTTATGGAAATTAAAATTAAAAATAAGAATCTCCTAAAATACCATGAATAACTCCACAATGTACCCCTGTGAACATATAAAACCCTTGGTTAATGGTCAAAAGTGCCTACAATGGTAATTTTGCTAACTGTGATGTCATTTCTTCAAATGCTTCATCTGCCGAAAGTCTGCACAGCCTCAGCGAAACGGTCTATAAATAGTAATGATTGTATTTTTTGTATTTATCGCATCATTTTTCGGATCATTGAGCAAAGGCGCTTTGATGGTTTTATTATGTTCCACTCGTGACTTCCCTTAATGACGTCATCACTCGCATACTACTGTACATGAGGGGCAGAGGCCTTCGCTTTGCGCTGCAAAAGGGAATGAGTGCTATAGTTATGGTTTATATGTGAGATTGATTTTAGCAGGATCATGCTAACAATGAGGACCTTTTTTTTAAAGGGTTAATATTTGATTACAATCTGTTTATTATTATCCATTAATTATCCTTTGAAAACCCCATTAAAATACCTTAATTCCATCAATATTAATAGGCAAATCAATCGAATTTCAGGGTCAGAGTCAGTGTTCAGAGGACACTTTTTGTTTCCTGTTTGCCTCTGACTCTTGCAGGGTCTCTCCTTGCATTGCAGTATTTCCTACAGTAAGTTTCGTGTAATCCTGTAACCAGGTCAGACGAGTGTGGATGTGAACTCGCCACCACATGCGTTCAATTCTCCAGAGGATTAGGAACCAATATACCATCATCACATCCAATATCCTGCCTGGATGCTCACACCACACTGGATGTCAGGTCCTCGTGCAACCCCCCCCCTCCCCCCACACACACAGTTATTCGTTCTCTTACACACAGACACACATAACACAGCTACCTTTAGCTCGAAGCAATCCAGAATATTTAAACGAGTTTGCCTGCAAAAAAAGAGATGCTGCTCATTAAACACCCTACTTTGAAGAATAGCCTCCAACACACTACAACATGTTGCAATATTTATGAGGCATTACCTTACAAACCCATGTTTAATTCATCCATCGTTACGATTGCTTCGAAAGCAGCGCTTGTCTTGTATATTAATAACTACCGATGTATTTTCCAACCAAAAAACTTGGAATGTGTGACGTTCTTCCAATTTTCCAGGAGCGCACGCTTCATGTTAGATAGAAATGACATGCCCATAAACCATGAATCTTTAATGGGCACAAATAAACACACCTGTACCCCGAGGCCTTACTGAATTCATTCCACTGCAACTCATGCGTGCACTTTGGCAACACATTGTCGAACAACATTAATCTATACGTGTGGTAAGCCAAGCATCTTTAATTGATCTGCACAGGCATCGATTTGGAATGGACACGTCTGGTTTTCTGACTAAACCTGCATCCGAGACATAAGCAGCGTGTAACATGGGCAACAGGGAACGGAGCCGACGGGCATTAAACCACATCTGGACCCGACTACAATGTGTTGCTTTGTATTGTAAAACAATTCACTTTATATATATATAGACACCAAAGACCACAGATTGAAATATGGTGATGAACTTGTACAATGGGGAGCTGTTTTAAATGTAGAAATAACAAAACTAACTGTCACCAACAACAAGACAGCTCTGCAGGAAATCTAAAGAAACCCCCTGTTCATCTCTCCTTTACCTTAGGGGAAACCTTGACATTATGGGATGATCTTAGACTTTATCTGTTTGCCAAAGCAAACTACTCCTTTGGCCTCAGAGACGTTTCCTGTTTGACACACGGCATCAAACACTCGGATGCCGTGGTTACATTGTTGTTCTAACGACAACATGTTTTCTACAAAAGCATAGAATACTAAAAGGTGTACTAAAAATATCTCTTCTTTGTAGAAACATACTCTTTACTCACCTCGGTTAAATAGCTTTAAAGAAAAACAAAAGGTATCCATAAAAATGCTGGACTCATAACTCGAAAATATGAATTCATTATTAGGATTTGTTTGCCTAATATGTATGTATTTGTCTTATTTTCTTACACCACACTACCATGTCCCTCTTTCATGTCAGGTAATAATTACTCACAGTCCCTAAACATTAAGATGTTGTTTAGTCCCTGCGTCGTTCCATGTATTTAGCTGCATAATTATACTTCTGACGCACAAAATGTGTGGATTTCTTTTTCTTCCGATGGTGTCCTCGTCCTCCATCCCTAAACATATGGAAGCTTTCTGGTGGCCACAGACTGCGAATCACACATGCAAAGGAAGTGCACCAGCTTTCATACTTGCACAGGTTTGCAGGTGCGTTTACGAGAACACTACGTCTAGCGGAAGAACCATGCAGCTGGAATAAGTTGTCCAGCTAATGTCCCATGTTTCCTTAGTGTTGTCCACCACGATTACCGTGTACATACTTGGGGCGAACACACAGGAAGGCCACTGCAGACGAAGAAAGCAGGAAAGAGCCGCATATTTATGGCGGTTCTTCGACAACACTTTTTACAGTGTCTGTGTTTCAAAGTTGAGCCAGGATCACATTTGTCGCCACACTACCCTGTGTGGGTTTTTTTTCTCAGGCTGAACTACCTATGAAAGCAAGCCTGAGAGACGAGGAGTAAATGGGAACAAAGACTAAGCGATAGCACTGATGGAGAGAGAGGTGGAAAGCGTTGATGGACTGACTAAGAGAGAATGCAGATAGAGGGAGAGAGAGGGATGAACAGGGGGGAGATTACGTGTGTGTGTGTGTGTGTGTGGGGGGGGGGGTTCAACTCTCAGTCACCTCAAATGGAGATAAATGATTACCCCCGATAAGTGAAAATGAATGGATGGATAGAAAGAAAGAGAGAGAGTGCTGGAGATAACTAAATGGATGGACGTGGGTTAAATGGATGATGGAAGAAACGCAGAAAGGCAGGGAGTGAGGGATGGGTTGAATGTAGCAGAGAGGGATGGGATGACTGGTTCTGCATCTAAATGAGGCAGGTGTCATATATTTATGCTACAGCAGGATATGAGTAGGTGCCAGTGCAGCAGAGGACACTCAGTGTGTTAAGCATACTCACCTCTTTCTCTGGGGCGTAATACAGCAGTGATGGGAAGGTCTTTGCCAATGATCTCTCTGCTGTAGCACCAGATGCTAACTGAGGTCCCTGGAAACGTGGCCGTATTCAAGCAATGCCTCACACATTAGAACAAAGGACGGGACAGAAAAAAAAGATAAATCTTATGGGAGCTTGTTGGCCTTTTGGCATTTTAAAAGAATACCCGACTGATTTATTGAGCCTATAGCCTCAAGCAGAGATGAGGAGACGGGTACAGGGGGCCGATAAGCACTTCTTTCTAGCTCCACGCCACAATGTTCCAAATTTCTTTTATCTATTCAGACTAGCACAGCTCCCTCTGGAGACACATAAGGCTTTATACAATGTTTCACCCATATGCCATAGTGTTCCCAAATACCCATCCACCAGCACTGTTCTTTTTTTTTCAGGCTTTATACATAAGTCATCAAACTCCCGGAGCTTTAGTGTCTAATAATGATGCCGATGGGTTTACATTGTAGTTACTTCAAAGCCTGGTGCCTTGTGGGTATCAGACGGCGAGGGAAGGGCTGCGACCGCGTCACCGTGCATGCAATGCAAACGCTCACTTTCTCTGGTTTGGTTCAGTTAGGGTTTACTGATCCCGTCTTTCTCCAGTTTTTCAGTTCATGGTTTCCTTATATAAGGGTTCAATCGATATATTACACACCATTTTGTTTTTATGTGTTTTCCTGTCAAATGTCCAGCAACACAGACAATTAGTGTGCCTGCGCAACAAAACTGGTTGGTTAGGTTCAGGAAAAGTGTGGACTGTGGATTGGTTTTAAATAAGTACGTTTGAACTACTTGGTTAAGTTTAGGCAACAAAACTACTTGGTAAGGTTCAGAAGAAAAGGCCATGGTTTGGGTTAAAATCAGTACGTCTAAAGTACTTGGTTACACTTAGGTAACAACAGAACTTGGTTAGGTTTAGGGAAAGATCGTGGATTTGGTCAAAATAAGTCTGTTGGATAAAATAAGTACGCTTGTTGCACAACTTACACAGTTAGGTGGCATTTGTTAAGTACGTAAAGTTGCGTAACAGAAGTAAGAAACCGGTAAATGAGTCACGGTTGATTCTTGGTTTCACACGGGACACAAACAGCGGTCCCCTGGGTTAAAGTCCTGTGCTTGTTTGATCCGTCCATCCACCCCGCTATCCTCCCTATGCAGACTTTGTTGCTCTTTATACTACGTCACATGACTTCCTAAGAGGCAGCGCTACGACGACGAGGCGCCTAAAAATGGGCTACAGACCAGGAATTATTTCAACATCAATAATAGCACGAGGCTAAAATGAGACACTGGGTTAAAGACATCATGACAGTAAAGTCAAGAATTTGTAGAAAAACGGAACACAACACATTGCTTGTTTCGATGCAGTTGGCAGCTGGTCCTTGAGATGTTTTACATGAAGCCACGGATGACTAATTCATCTAAAA
This sequence comes from Pholis gunnellus, assembly GCF_910591455.1. Classification (NCBI taxonomy): domain Eukaryota; kingdom Metazoa; phylum Chordata; class Actinopteri; order Perciformes; family Pholidae; genus Pholis; species Pholis gunnellus. Next base: position 5,803,964 of record NC_136537.1, read on the forward strand.
TCCCCTCAGATCAGTACTGATCAGTCTGTACGCCTCAAAACCCTGATTCAGACAGCGGGTGGCCTTGTCAATCTGCTGAAGGCATTTCATTGAAGTTCAAATCACGTCGTCGTTGATGCCGTCGCCAGACAAAAAGAGTGAAGTCTTTGCTGAGAAGAATACTCAATTTCATCTTGAAAAATGGGTTTCATTATGTCAAGTCATAGAGTAAAAACTCAAGGGCCACTTTTGAAATCATTTTGCTGAGTCAAGAGCAGATGCTATACAAGTCAGGGAATTAGATTCAATTAGACTCCTTGGCTTCTGTGACAGGTTCAGCTTTTGCCATCACTGTTCACAGAGACTGCTGTTGGCAACTGTAGTTCTACAAACACAGCTGCAAAATGTCAGCTTTGTGGTAATCCCGCCTTCATTCTTCTTGTTATTAACGACTAAAAGCAACAACACCACTTTTAAACAGATTGAACAGCTACACTTTTTTTATACAGCTTCATTCATACCTCCCCAACATAGAAAGCCAAAGTTAAGCCAAAATGTCTTGCTTTCATGACTTTTACCATAGTTTAAAAAGAATTGTGCCAGCATGTTGATGAAATTCAAGCTCATTGGGAGTCTTGAATTTTGATCTCAGTGCATTGAGAAATATGTCTCCATTGTGTGTAAATTCATTTTCTAGAAGATCTAAATTTCCATAAGTATAATTCAATAAGCTAATTTACGTAACAATGTTGTAGGGACACTTGTTACTGTTCACAAATGTAGGTGGGGAGAAAACAGTGCTTTAAGTGCTGTTATTGGAGAGTGCATCCTAACAGATGTGCTGATTTCTAGTGAATGAAGCAACAGCGAAAATAAACTATTATCAGAGCACGTTTAAGGACCCCCAAATGTCCCAGACCATAACTTCAAAAGCCCCGGGTTATTTTGGAGGTTTGATCTCTCTGTCCATCTCCAGGGACGAAGTCTGCGATGGCATCAATTACAGACTCCACAGCTATATTACAGCCTCACTGTGGCTGATACATACAGGTAACTTCTCTCTGTCTCCTCCTTTGTTAGGCAGTGTAATATCTATTTTATTGAACTTTTGTAGTGGAGTTATGGATCTAGCTCAGTGAAGCGAGACAAAATACAAGACAGGACAAAGAGGAGGATATTGCCCTCTTATAAATGCTCATTTCAAATAGAATGTAAAAATGCCACATCACCTGTGTGTGTGTGTTTGTGTATGTGTGTTTCGCCCTCACTCAGTCTCTAATCTTTCATTTCCTTCCTACTTTGTGATTTATTGTGTGTGTGTGTGTGTGTGTGTGTGTGTGTGTGTGTGCGTGTGTGTGTGTGTGTGTGTGTGTGTGTGTGTGTGTGTGTGTGTGTGTGTCTCACTATTTCTGTTAATTTCCGTTCAACTCAAAACCAAACATCAACTTAATTCTTCAGAACAAAAAAATCATTTCAAAGTTGGAATGTTGACTGCTAAACTTCTGGCTAATCAATAATTGAAATTAACTGAAACAATAAACTAAAAAATCTAACATTACTTCGATGAATGATACCTCTTAAAACACCACTCAAGATCACACTTTTTGTACTCCCTTTGCTTGATTGAAAATTAAACATAATAAAACTGTACTCAAGTTAAGTTAAAAGTCCCAAACAACTGTACTTGTTGTTCATTTTTAGCACGACAATTTCTTCAAGTTTCACCGAAGTGAGCCTGTAACACTCTGTAATACTCTAAGGAAACAGAGGGGTTAAATACATCCTGACTGCGCGTGTCTCTAATATTCCTGCTTCAAACGATATCATGATTGACAGCCCCGAACAATGATAGCAAGGAAATAATGAGTGAGCATGCGTGAGGAGTGATTGGCAGATGTATGAGAAACAAACTACGTGCTTAGGCACGTAAGAGTATAGTCTTCTGACTCGGAACTTACACTAGCGCTTCATTTGTCAGCCCTGCAAAAGTCTGGCGACCTGTCTAGGGTGGACCCTGCCTTCGCCCAATGTCAGCTGGGATCGGCTCCAGTTGGAGCTGTAAGTTGGAGATTCTGCCTCGAAGCCATTTTGACTGTGATGCTGGGGTAGGGGACCTCCCCTACAACCACACAACTCAATCCATTATACACTACCGTTCAAAGGTTTGGAGTCACCCAGACAATTTCGTGTCAATTTTCAGTTTCTTTGCAATTTCTCGCATGGAATAGCCTTCATTTCTAAGAACAAGAATAGACTGGCGAGTTTCACATGAAAGTTCTCTTTTTCTGGCCATGTTGAGAGTATAATCGAACCCACAAATGTGATGCTCCAGATACTCAGGAAGGCCAGTTCCAGTTTTATAGCTTCTCTCACCAGCATAACTGTTTTCAGCTGTGCTAACATATTTGCACAAGGGTTTTCTAATCATCAATTAGTCTTCTAAGGCGATTAGAACACTGGAGTGATAGTTGCTGGAAATGGGCCTCTATACACCTATGTAGATATTTCATTAAAAACCAGACGTTTCCACCTACAATAGTCATTAACCACATTAACAATGTATAGAGTGTATTTCTGATTAATTTAATGTTATCTTCATTGAAAGAAACAGTGCTTTTCTTTGAGAAATAAGGACATTTCTAAGTGACCCCAAACTTTTGAACGGTAGTGTATACCTTGAAATCCATGATTACAAAACTCAAATAATATATTCAAACTCAATTTCATCCCATTACTATATAGCATCAAAAAAGACCCGGACAGATGGAATAAACTCCCACTTTATTTCATTGGCTGCATTTCCAAGATCAAAATGGTAATTCTATTTGCCATGACCTCTTTTAACCCACGCTTTGGCTGGTTCTCCTCTCTAAATCCTACAGTCAACACATGTTATTGGAAAGGCAAAAGGCCTAGGATAACTAAGCTTCCAAAGCCAAAAAACAATATGGCGGGCAAAATTTCTACCACTACTTCCTCTCTCACCAGCTTAAGTGAGTCTGTAACTGGACAAACGACTCCAAATCACCCTGGCTTGACATTGAACTGAACATTTGGAAGGATCTCCTCCTTCAGCACATTGCATTCATATATTCAAATCAGCTAAGACCCACAGCTGTTTCAAATTCAACACCATAAATAGCATTCTTGCTGCCTGGTGGAAAGCAAATGACATACTCAACCTCAGACTATCCCCTTCCTCAATCTGATCTGGCATAACTCTATTTTCACAATCAACAAGAAACCCATCAACTTCCGTGCTTGGAATCAAATGTTGGCTCTCTTCACCGGTTAGCTGGTTCTGGTCAGAGGTCATGGGAAAGCTGTCCGAGATTCTCAGTCTCAGCATCCCCCTCCCCCTCAAAATACCACCAGCTCAATCTTCTAGAAGAGCTCACATTAACCCTACATCAAGGAAAACCTAATTCCGCTCAATAACGCCTTGTCCCCCCTTCTGCAGTACATCCAGAACTGATTGTTCTCTACACCATCTCAACCCCAATGCAACAACTCAAACTTTCTAAATAGTCCACACTCTTTTTTTTTCTCTCTCTCTCTTCTCTCCCCTCACCCCCTTCTTTTGCTATTTGTATATTTTTTGTTGCCGTTGTGGCAACTGTATTGTGTACTGTATTGTGCTGTTCCATGTAAATACTTTTGTTTTTTTCAATACTTCTGGTATCCAACTGGGGCAAATCAAAGTGCCCATTTGTATTAGGAAATAACTTGGTCTTTTAAAAGACATCCAAGTATATATTTGTGACACATTTTTTAAAGATGTATGACCGGTGGGCGTGAGGTTAAGAGCCCCATTCATGCTGGTGAAGGCGAAAACAACTAAATAACTGAGAGACAGACGAGCGTAGAGTTGTTTTTGTGTTGGTTTTTGATGACTTCCATGTCATTATTTTGACAATACAAAGTACAGAAGAAAAAAAAAAAATCTGTTCAACTGTCAAGTAAACTACAAACATATTAAATGTCATGAAACAAACAGGTTTAATGAACTTCTAAAGGAACACATGTGGATGTGGTTACTTGAGTTCATTGGCAGCTATATTTGTCCATGCTAAAAGGCAGCAAGACAGATCTTCACAAGCACTTCAGGGCCCGTATTTATCAAGCATCTTACAGGAGATCATCCAACATATACGCAGATTCAAGAATGTTTACCCTACTTTTAAGATGAGGAATAAAAAGCATTTCAATAGAAATGTCTCTCTCGATTAATGTATAGGTGAGTTTTAACAGAGGTGTCCTTAGCTGGTAGGAGTTACCAGGAGATGTCGTCTAAGCACATGCATACACATTACATTCTGTGGGAAAATGGTTATTCATTGGTGACAATGAGCTTATTAAAAGAATTATTAATAAAAACAATTAACATGTTCATGGTGGGGACATCTTGCTCCACCTAAAATGAAGAGCGCCTTCATCAACATCTTTAATAACTTCTTCAACATTGCGGAAGACGTTATTCCATATTTATTAATTATATTACGTTACTTAAGCTTCAGGTGGGCGCTACATCACAGAGAAAAAGCCATGTATTAAATTAGTGTAGCCACTAAACCGTCGTCTTGTAACAACATTGAGATGCATAAGAGTCGGTCTAATTCAGCTCAGCAAATGATTGATGCCCGTTTATATGTTTGTTTGCAATATTCTCATACAGCCACTAAAGGGTGGCTTCTGCGCCAGTATCAAGACGCAGCAGGCCGCTCGCTACCCGAGAGGTATTTGATGACTTGGGACTGAGACCAAGTTTTTCTTTTGGACTAAATAGCTTGCAAAGTTTCCCAAACCATACCTTCTTCAAGCCACGGTTTCCAGCTGTTCCAACACAGTCGGACATACTCAGTTTTTGAAGCAGGACAAGCACAGGTGATACATTTTTCTGTTCCATCAAGTGTCACGTGTGCCACGCCAACGTGCCAGGCAAAGTAACAGTAGCAATAGCACGTAATGCTAGCCCCATTTTGTCCTGGTTACTGCCATGCTGGTTTTTATTTAGAGGGAAAAAAGGAAAGTGAAAATGTGATTGGAAAGGGCTGAACAGGATACGTCACAGTGTTGAGATGAGATACAATTTTGTATTCAGTGTTAAGTTGTCTTTATTTATTTTTTTTACAGCTTAATGCTTTTTGGTAAATACCATTATGATACATAAGCCATTTACTGGACTATTTTGCAATGACTTTGGAGCATAGATCAGGCTTTCCTTTCTCTTCGCTTATCCTCTCTTTCTTTTCTCCTTCATCCCTCTTCCTTCCTCCTTTACTTCCCCCAAATCTCAGAGGTACGCTTTGGAAAACAAATATCTCATAGGCCTGCACGCTTCTCTCCAACACAGCTCTTGGTTCAGCATCATTTCTTTTTCCTCGCCTTCATTTTTTCTTTCTCATCTGTTTGGATCTATCAATTTGACACCATCCCTCACTCTCTACCTCCATCTTTCACTCCTTTTTCTCTTTTATTCCTCCCTGAAGTGGGGAAGTGATGCCTTTTGAAAACAAATATCCCAAAGCTCCACTTATTTTTCCTCTGTCTAACGAAAATTAAAAAAAAATCTTTCAATAACTATATCAGATCATCTGCTGTTCGGGGAATGAGGGGAACTAACGGTGTACAAAAGAGAAAGTGATGAAAGGACGAAAAGAGGAAATTGATTGAGAGACTAAGAAAGAGAGAGAGAGAGGCAGAGAAGACAGATATGTAGAATAAGAGAAGAACCCTATCAGGCTTCTAAACCATCTGTTTTATGAAGCAAATTTACTTACATACTTCCCTCGAGGACTGGTTTATGTGCGCACACTGGCAAAAGGGCCACCAGCTGTGTGTGGGTGAGTATGTGGCTGCTGGGGATACTCTTTATTTGTGTCACACCATTGGTTTCTTCCGTCGCTGTTTCGAGCTGACATCGGCCTGATCTTACTTTAAGGACTAATGCAATGGAACACATCCTCAAATTGAAGCTCTAAGCCTCACCAGGCGTGACTTTTATGCAAAACACATCTGTCTCTTCAACCTAAATCACAAACGGAGAAGACTATCGCAGCTGATTATACCCGCACAGCGGCCTGGCAAAAAAAATAAACTTTTTGCATTCGGTTTAAATCCTTCCATTTTGAACATTTTTGTTCTGAATCCTTCTAGAGGGTTTCTGAACCCTCAAATAAATATGTGCTCAGCACCAGGAAATAGCAAACCACTAAATCGGCCTCTAATGGTGTTGGCCAAACCTGAACCACCTGCAACCCCCTTTGCAGTTTGCCTGCTAGGCAAACAGGTCAGAGGATGATGCGGCCAACATGGGACTTGCACTACATCCTGCTACAACCCGATTCCATATGCAAGGGTCCTGTTTGTGGACTCAGCATTCAAGCATCATAATCCCAGGTCACTGTACCAGAGTCCACCTCTTCAGACACCATCAGGGGGAAAAAAGGCCCAGCAGAGGATCTAGTAGTGCTGCACAAAAAATATATTCCAATTTCTTCCCTCTGGTAGGCTCTGCAGAACATTGTGCGTCAAAATAACCAGTTTTTGCATCTGGTTATTTTGACGCACAGTTTCTTCCTGCATGCTGTCAGTCTGAACACTTAAATAAGTCATATAGTGTCAATAATCCTGTAACCACAAACATCCATATATGTACAAATTATAAATTGCAAAAGTACTTTATAAATTTATAAACTATTTGCAAAAAAATACGCTCTTCTTTAACACATCATCCATCATTGTTAAACATGAATCATACATGCTGTATAGTATATATTAAATCTATTTTTCCAATTATAATGATATTACATTCATATCCAAGTCCCTTTTCAGTCACTGCGCCACTGTAAACCATTACGTATACCACATACACAGTGTAGGAGGGGTACGTTGTGAGTTTCTGTAACCTTTTATCTTTTTATCTCCAGGTGATGAGCCGTTTCTATTAGCACCGTCGAAGCACGACGCATCACCAATCAGCACGCGGCTGTCGGAGGTGCAAAGAGTTGAAGCATGCCTCTGCGAGAATTGTTTCAACCCAGGATGAAGTTGTTCCCCTTAAATAGCTTCAAAGTTAAGTAAACAACCTAATCTGCATCACTGTCATGCTCGTATTTTTGGACCTGCCGATTCTAATGCTTAATTGGCTTCGAGATACATTCAAACCAGAGGCGCTGTGTTGCCGTGGCAGAGCCAGATTGAGATGCCTTCAGTCTTTTTTTTTTTTAGATGCATATTGCTCCTAGCTGCCATGACATGTTTGATATCATTGAAATCCCCCATAATTCATTTTGAATAGTGTGTAGATGTAAGAAAACACATGGCGGTGCAATCTGTCAAAGTCATGGGGGTAACTCTTAGACCAGTGGTCCCCAAACTACGGCCCGCGGGCCGGATGCGGCCCGCCTCCACATTTGGTCCGGCCCCCTGAACAATACCAGAGACGCATTATGATTTTTTTTCAGTCTGCACAATTAATCGAATTTTAATCAGCCAACCACCAGGGGGCGAACGAGATGAGAGCTGTCATGCGCGCACCCTGTAGAAGTAGAAGAGTAGAAGAAGTAGAAGAGACGGGAGCTTGTATCGCGCACGGCGGTGTTCCGCCCCGATCCGCGTGCACGATGCAACGGTCGCTCACCTGCGAGTGGCACGCGAGTAGCACTCCCCCCCCCCCGCGCACGACGCAACAGTCGCTCACCTGCGAGTAGCACCCCCCCCCCCCATGATCGGGCCCTAGGTCAAACGATATGTTCAGTGATGTGGCCCTCACAGGAAAAAGTTTGGGGACCCCTGTCTTAGACTATTAAATATAAACACTGCATAGGTTCAAATGTAAAAGAAGCTCTTATAGAAACTTGATTTTAATTGTCTTTACAGTTGGTTCCTGGAGGAGCCTGATATTAAACTAGTGTGGTAGTTGCATTATACAATAGTAACTATCATCAAGTCCTGGAATACAGTGTGATAAGTACACACGTTCATGTTTTTTTCTGTTAAAATGTAGAGAGAGGGGATTCCCTGTACTGGTTTTGTAAAGTTATCTACTGCGGAGTAATGGTGGCTGAGAAGGGTCAAACAAACGCAAAAGAATGCAAAGAACCCTGGCAGGTGCAAGCTTGCTGTGGTGCCACTTCATAGAGCTGCTCAACTCAAATTTTTGATTTGATGTGAGTGAAATGTATAATTGAGTGTAGTTGACATTGATCAGTGGCCACATCAGCCATTTACAAATACCAAGTTTGTAACCTTGATGTTGAAATAAAATCTATGCGGTGAGGAATTGGTCTTGGCCGCAGTAAATTAGTCTCTCCCTCAACAATTCATGAACAAATTCATAAACAATTCATAAAATAAATACGGGATCTTGTCAGCTCAAGACAGATGCTCGGACAGCAAGAAAATAGTGGCCTTCGGCGGATTCTTTTTTTTTTTTTAATGCTTTCAACAAGGATTTGTTGTTCACAATGTGGCATGATCAGTGAAAAAGTAGGGCGAAAGTAGTGGAAAAATAGTCCCCTGGACATGTTAATATTAAGTGCCAGTACTCTGCTTATTCACATGTTGATACCAGCTATCTCTCGCTACTTCTTTAATATGCCTTCATCATTATTTAACCCTAACCCTAATATTCCAGCTTACACATTACAGGGTTATGGTGGTGCGTTTGTATATTTACCCATAGTGTTAATACTAAACGTGATTTCCTGTGTTATTTGTAGCCTATAGTATCGCTCTGTGATATATATTATAGGATACCGACAGCCGGAAATCAACAGCAGCCAGTCAGACAGGCAGGTATGCATGAAGAGCTGATGCATGTGAGCGATTCAGTCCCCGTCAGGATGCTAAATTATGCAGCAAGATAAAGAGACACATTCTGAATTGCAGAAGTGACTGAAAGATACCAGAAGATATTGAAAAATATGAAGGTTTTTGACTTACAAACTATGAATCATTTTGGAGCATTATTTATTTTTATACAATAGATAATGCCCAAAAAACGTCAAGACAAAACTTGCTGTAGTTAGATCATTTTACTATGTACACATGTCACAACCCTTGTATGATCATTTAATTCATCTTGCTTTTAGGCCATCATCATCTTGGTTGTTTGCCATAACATACACTACACACCACTGTATAGATGTTACATTTTGGGAACAAAAGTCTGCAATGATTTCAACTCAAAGCAAAATACAGTAAGGCCTCCTGGAAAAACAGGTCCCAGTGAAGCTACACTGTATTGTTGATATTTTTGCCACATAATTGGATCTTAAATCCCGTATAACAGCACAGAGATACATATACTGTCACAAACTATATTTGATCAAATGTGAGTTCACAAGAACTAACTTGAACCTGCAAATCTACAGATTCATTTATGTTTCTAGTACAATTTAAAACTATTTGAGGAGACGATTTCCATTATCCAAACACACACTCACACACACACACACACTTCTACATAGATATATATATATACACACACACAGTATATATATATAGACTAATATCCCTCTGACAAAGTATTTATTATACCATATAATTGCTGTAGTCTTTTATAACTACACAAACACAGCTATTAAACTGACATCGCCTTAGGTTCGCCTTAATGAAAACTGTACATGATTTTTATCAAAAAACTAGAGACAATTAATCAGCAGTGTTTTTAATATGCGTTTACCACAAAACTCAGGGAGGCTAATATAGCTATTAGTGCTGGATACCAGCTCTGCCGAAATAATTGGGGAATTCATTTTAGTCTTTATCAAGCCTTCGTCTGTTTACAGTCCAGCTTCAGCGAAACGAGCCCGCCATCCTAATAAATGATGGACTCCAGGGAGAAGCTCATTAAAACACATCATTCTTATAGATATCATTTCACAACCCGTGTGTCCGAAAGCAACAACAAAAAAGCACATCATAAAGTTATGATTATGAAGGCAAATTATGAATCATTTATCTTAAATGAATTATCACGTATTAACAGATTCATTTATGTTGTGACAAGAGCAGCGCTTTGAATTTCATTGAAGCGATAACTCATGTTGACCTGTTATTGTCTAAGGATATGAGCTTTACTTTACAAGGATATTAAAAAAGATCACTCCGAAATACCAGGATAAAATATATATGTGTGTATGTATATATATATATATATATATCATTATCTTTTATTCCTCAGATAATGATTTAGCAGTGTTTATGTATCCAGCACAAAGAAAGAGTCTATCAGTAGCACAAGTAGCTCATAGCGAGCAAGTTAATATACATTGCGTTTATGTTGTTTACTGTAGTGGTTGGAGGATTTTATTGACGGAATAAATAACATGTTGGTCTGTTTTATTAGATGATTAGCTTTTTATTGTATGGGAATTAATTCTCTATAGGGCCACAAAGCAGTGTGAGTTAAGACACTGGCGGTGATAGTGTGTGTGTGTGTTTGTTTTTGTTCCCTAAAGCTCTACCAGCATCTATGATGGACAATACAACAGGCTCAACAGCATTAAAACAATCATTTTGCAATATGAAGCAAGGAATCTCTGTCTGTCTGTGTGTCCCTCGCTAACCGCTCATCCAATCTACTTCATGCTTGGCAGGCGTGTTGCTGAAGACCCGAGGACATGGGAGTATTTAAGATGCAAATTTGGAAAAGCGACACATTCACTATTAATAAACTTTGCAACAGGGAGGCGGATATAACATTACAACCAAACTCTTATTCACTTCTGTGGAACAAACGAGCGATGAGCAGTTCCTGACAGCACAGAGCCAAGCTCACTCCCTAAATGGCTGAACTGGTCTTGCGCTAGTTCCGACATGTCACACAACATTTGATATAGATATATATGTGTATTTTCTTTTCTCCAAAAGTAGTAAAATGATATGGATCATATTTCAGCAGGGGTAAACAATTACGTTCAAGCATGTTCAAAGGGGAGACAAGTAGGCCCAGTTCGTGACTTTCTTGTATTAAAACAATCAGCTTTATCAATAAGAAGGCTCAGCAGAGGATGAACTTCCTTAGGCAGTTTAAGAAGATCAACCTGTCAAAGACAATGATGGTGCACTTCTACACAGTCATCATTGAGTCCATCCTCTGCTCCTCCATCACGGTCTGGTACGCTGCAGCCACTGCCAAGGACAAGGGCAGACTGCAGCGCATCATTCGCTCTGCTGAGAGGGTGATTGGCTTCAATCTGCCGTCCCTCCAGGACTTGTTCTCTTCAAGGACCCTGAAGTGAGCAAGAAAGATTATAGCCGAACCATCTCACCCTGGACACAAACTGTTCGAGTCCCTTCCATTTGGCAGGACGTTGCGGTCCATCAGGACCAAGACCTCATGTCACATGAACAGTTTCTTCCCTTCTGCAGTTGGGTTCATCAATGAAGCCTGGGACCGCCACTGACTGTCATCCCCAGGACAATTTCCTACTGTTACACACCCTATGTACATCCTTTCTATATTAAAATACACTTGCCACTCTTATAATATACTTGTTTTAACCTACTGTTAGTTTGTTTACCATATTTTACAGTACATTTTTAATACTTCTCGACTATTGCACTGTGTTAACTGTTTATTGTTATATACCATTCACTTAGTCAAATTTCTTGTATGTGTAACAAACTCGGCAATAAATGGTTGTGATTGACATTAAAAGTCCCAGAGTTAAACAATCCGTTTTTCTAAAAAAAAGGAGATGTCTTATGATTTGGATGACAGGTTGGTCATCAGTGCCTTTAACACCTGGGCCTAGTGTTAGACTCTGATTCTCTGTGTCGGCATTAGTTCCCTCTCAGTTCCCTTTTCTTTGGAATACATTTTACAACATTCACACACACAATTGGCTCTCACACCTGGCAGCGCTGACAACAACAACTCACCAACTGGAGGATGAATGATTCAGAATCCCTTGTCTTTTCAACCATTCAACACACAAGACACCGACACGATTGTAGTCTTTAAAAAAACAAAAAGTAAATCTTACCCAAAACTAACTTTCAAGTCACTGAGGAAAAAACGCCGATCGAAATTAAAGCCCCCCGCGCCTGCCTGCTGGGAGCAAATCTATGGACCACATCCATGAACAGTGTCCAACCCTCTAGCTAAGCTGAGGCTTCTGAGCCTCAACACAACTGTGCAGCCATCGATTTGGCTGGAGGACATAGATATATTCACTTGATAGATTCTCCTGCTGTCAAGATCTTCTGCTTCTCTTTGTCTCGTCTTACATTTTTTCCTTCACTCTTTTTCTTCTTGGTTCTTTTTCACCCACATTATTGGTAAGCCGGCGGTTGAAGACTTCGAAATTTAAAAAACAGCACTCATGAACGATGTAAAAGTCTGACACAGAAAAGCATATCCATCTTGTTTTATGCAGTTTTACACAATATGATTCCCGCTATCACAAGCACTTATTTAAATGTGCACTAAAGTACAGGCATAGCTTTTACAGTTTCACCCTCTGTATATACAGACACCCTACGTAACACACGTTTCCCACTCAGTATGTCACTGTGGCAGCATTTAATGGTGTGCAATTATTGGCTGTGAGCATGGGGAGAAGTGGTAATTTGTCTCACTGCTGAGTGTGTATGTGCATGTGTGTGTGTGTGTACATGTCCTCAAGTCCAGCTTCCATTTTTCTTTTAAAAGAAAGACAGATAAAAGCCAGGAACCAAGGCCAGACCTTGTGCAAATATGTCAAATAGGAGAATGTGTACCCTTCACTACCCACACATTAAGTTCTACGGTTGCAATGCCAGAGTGCATTTAGTAATTCAACACAGTGTGTACTCTCTGTTAGCCATTAGATATTCAGAAGAAATCACAAAGAGCATAATAGAACACTCTTGACCCGAGGGCTGATATGTTTCTTTGGCTAAGAAACTCTCTCACCAACGTAGAGCAATTTGGCCTCAACTCTGCTGCCGTGACGGACTCACTTTATTAACGAGCTAACGCCTGACTCCTCAGCTGCCATACATTTTGTGGGGCTAATGTCTCGCTTCCTAACTTTAAGACAGCTGGCTTGGTGCCGTTTATAGGGGGTGCTGGCAATTTGAAGGGGGGAGGGGGGAGGAGGGTGCATAGACTGTATATAACAAGTTGACGTAGTCAGTGTGAAGTCAGCCATTGGTTTGTGGACTGCTGTTTCGAAGCCTTGAGTTCGCCGTCGCCATCTTGGATTACAACTGTCGCCATCTTGGCTTTTAGCAACCAGCGAACAAAAATTACCATATTTGGACAACAAAGCGCTGACGAAGAGACGCCGAATAAGGCTCTGGTAACGGCAGCGACCTGTCAATCACAGTAAGCCCGCCCTAAAGCATACTCTGCTTTATGGTCTAGTTAACTCTAAATGGACCATCATTTACTAAATGAACTTCATGCTGTATTTAAGGAGACTTGAGACCATAAACTCATGTTTACAATGTTTACTGAGGGAATAAATCAAGAGAGAAGTAGAGTCATTTTCTCATAGACTTCTATACAATCAGACTTCTTTTTGCAAGCGGAGGAGTCGTCGCCTGCTGGTCAGTAGAGATAGTGCAAGTTTTAAGACACTTCCACATTGGCTTTACTCGTCAGAACCAGACGTTGCAGCCTGGGGGAATGTCATGCCTTGTTTTAGGTCAAATACAAGCAGCTTGTTAACCTGCTATCCCCCTTCTCCATCCCCTCGTAGCAGAGAGTGCAGGGGTAGAGGGGTTGTTTAACTATATACATTAATCTAGTCCTTGTGAGTCATTGATACTTTATCTGACTAAGATTTGTGCAAGTTAGAATCTGAGGCCCCCGACAATGGCTCTGAAATATCAGCAGCCTAACTGTGCATGTGCATTGATAAATCCATGGCGCTGTCCGTGGTGCTGAAATAGCAGACGGATTTTCTGTAAGTCCTGCCCCTCTGTCAATCTTAGAATATGAAGTTTGTTAGTGTTGGCTGAACGAAACCGATCTGCAAGTCCCCCTCAGTAACCTATGTTTCTTTCCAGCAACATGGGTACCTATGTTACAGGGAGGAATCACTGCAGGACAAACATAGCAAACATATGTCCCTCTACTACTGTTGCTCTATAATCGCTATCTCCATGGGGGTATGAAGTAAATTAAACACTAGTAGAAAGCTGATTAGGCACATGCAATCAAGCAAACATATGAAGGAGCATTATCAGACATTGTCAATAACAGCAGAAAAAAAAGGCTCACAATGATGATGAAATATTAAAGATAAAATGCTTCTCTGTGTTCAAACAGATGTTTGAATTTCTAGGGAAAACTGACAGCCCCACTCCAGTGGAGCTGCTCAGACTACGGCAGGAAGAGAACAGGTGTAAATCATAAAATGAATGATGGCTGGGTTCCATTAAGCTGCTTCAGTTTCAGGTTCTTGGCGTTGTTACGCGCTCGCTCACTGTCAAGCTGTCACTGCTTACTGGGACGCTTGAATAAAACAGAGCCATCGTTAACGACATTTGTTTCAACTGTGCTTTCCCCCCGCTATGCCAACTCAAAATGGCTGCTGCAGGAAAAAAGGCCTGTTGGCTCTCCCGAGTATAAATTAACACTTAGGTAAAGAAAAATATGAAGAGCAATCAAAGCCAAAAGAATAGTGTGAGGTCCAAAGGCAGCCAAAAGCACATTAGAACATGGGGAAGAGGCGCAGAATGCAACAACAAGTGAGACGTATGTATATATGAGGCAGACAGATGGCACAATGAAACACCTCATTGCTTTGCTTTACATTCTGACCTTGAAGCGTGTGTTTGTGCGTGAAAGATAAGTGTATGTGTGTGTGTGTGTGGGAGAGAGGGGGGTGGAAGTAAGTGGGTTTGTGTTTTTAAGGCAGATTGAAACGGAACGTTCACTCTTCTCACTCTCCGTCGCCTTATTCGGTGAAATTGGGTTGTGATGTGAAAGATGATGGCTTTCTCGCAATACACACACACACACACACACACACACACACACACACACGTACGGACGACACACTCGTACACCCACCCACACATGTATGTGTAAGTGGTAGATAGGAATGCATAGATATCACGCTGGCTGGATAAACTCAGACTATAGTTATTAATGTTATTAATTATACATGTGTTTACGCTGCAATGTCATGTCAAAATGGCTGCTTTGAAAAAAGGGCCTCTTGTAGGCACAGTTTAAGGACTCCACATGGCAATAGACCTTTTGTTTAAGTCACGTCATAGCTGATGGGCGGGAGGGACCATTATACCCAGCGCTGCTGCTGGCATATTTGTTCACGTTTTGTTACCAGTGTAGCATTAGGGAATTATAGCTAGGTCACTAATTCCACCGTGCTTTAACCTTTTAACGCCTAAGCCTATTTTGAGGCCTCTGCTCTAAAATGTCATACCCATACTTAAAGGGGCGTATCTCTCTAACTACAAGGTCTATTGATTTTAAATGATGCAGACGAAGGCCTAAACTCTCCCAAATCATACTACAACATGTCAGCAGTCCTTTTAAAAAAAAAAAAAATTGGCTTTGATAAAGTGAAGCAGGCCAGAGATATCGATGTTTTTGTACAGGTCAGCCGAGGTCAGCCAACGTCAATTCTGATTTTGGAAGCAGCATTTTCAGCCGTTTTATTGTAATTTTATATACTATATAACTATATATTTCACTTCTTTTATCTCTAATAGTGTTCAATCTATCTAATACAGCAGTTTGGCATCATTTTGAGAGCCTGGGCCCTATAAAACCTATAAAACATGGCTCATTTTCGTCAGAATTTCAGTTTTACAGAATGCAATTGAACCTTACCAAAGTCTGTGAATGGCCGATTTGCGCATACGACACAGCGTTGAAGTGTAAGCAACGGCTTCAACACTGGGAATTACAAAATCACTAGACAAGGCACAGTTGGAGCGGGTAGGGGACTGAAATAAGGAAGGAAACACTATGATGAAGACAATGAGGATTGGCACAAAGGCAGGGCTGACGAGGCTAGACACTAAACAGGTGCACAAGGGAAGACATGCTCATCAGGGCTACAGGAACACACCATTTGTCTCCATCCTTGGTGCTAACTGCTTATGGCAGTGGTTTCTTCTCTTCTGTTTTTTAAGTAGTCGTTTACTTTCACATTTCTTAAAATTTTTTTTTCCATTTTATGAAATTTAAAATTACACATTACATGATCAGTATACACAACCTGGGCAACATGAATGGAGAAATCATTCATCAGGTTATGTTGAATGAGTTTGCATATTGCCAGAGGCAAGGACAGCATGAGGTGGGATTCTTTTTAGTTTTTACATCAGCAGTTTTATTGGTTTAATGCATAATTAAAAGGATTCTTAAATATAGTGGTGCGAGAACACTGAGCTGCTGTTCAACTGTTATCTTACATACATACTTACAGCTTCAGTGTAAGTAGTGTAACGTCAGGAATTGTGCCTTCTATTGGTGGACACAATGTTCGACTTATTGCTTGAATATCATTGCATTCCATCTAAATCAAAGTGTAAATGGTACTAGATTGTTGATAAATCCAATATTTATCTGTACTGTGTATACCCACTAATAAGCCGACAGCTGTGCAGCACTACTGCAGGTAAAATCCGACAAAGATTACCTTGAGTTTCCAATGCCTTTTATATGTGTCATACTATATAAGTTGCCTTATGAATTCATGTTCATATTGTAGGGTAATTGCTGTAATTATTTTTTTTCCTCCAATATTTTTATTTGATGCTTTTTAACTGTTTCATTAACAAAGAGGCTTTCCTTAGTATAGTAAACTAAACATAATGTGAAAATAACAAATGTGGAAGGAAAGCCATCAAAGCCATGCCATTGCCACATTGTCACACCAGAGCGCACACTCCTTTAAAACAGTTTGCTTCATCGGTCAGTCTAAGAATAAGTAAATCTACAGGACAGAATGAGGTTATAACAAACTTGAGTCTTAAGTGACTTTGTCAAGAACACTGTAGCAGGTGGACCCAAATGCAGGAGACTGCGGGAAAAAAGGAAGGAAAAATATCTTTATTCATGGTTTGTGCATTCAAAGAAAACGTGAACGTCACAGAACTAAACCAAAGAGTCCGCCAAGACTGAACTGAAAGGCACAATTAATCTGACGAGAGGATGAAGTGCAGGTGGAGAGATGGGCGGAGCTCAAGTGAGGGAACGAGGTGATTAGGGAGCTGATTGGCCGTGTAAAAACACTGGGAACAGGAAAGTAGCTGATTGGCTGGGAAAGACTAACGAGGCTAACGCGGAGCAGGTGTGTGGATGGGCAGGAATCTGGGAGCAGGGAAGGACTAACGAGGCTGATTCAGAGCAGGTGTGTGGATGGGCAAAGAAAGTACAAGAACACTGGAGGAGAAAAAAAAACCCAGTTTATTTCTAAAAGAGCAATGCAGCGCTTGTATCTAATCAGGAAGTTGGATTAATACAATCTAAGCAACAACATTTAAGAGACTGTTTACAGAAGTTTTGCTGAAAAAGTGTTTGAACTTTTAATATGTGTACATGGTACGTGCACCTTGGCACTACAAACAAAAATAGACTACAGAATTATAAATATTGTTAATAAAATTCTTGAGAAAGAGCAAAAACAAGTGGGATGTATGTGTGTGTGTGTGTGTGTGCATGCAGGTGAAACAAAATCCCTGACAAATGCTGTTTGGTACGAAAATAAAATACACCACTCTATGAAAACTTATCAAACTAAGCTACAGAACTAATTTGTTGGGATTAGTAAAAACATCACGGTTTGGCTTAAAAATGAATGAATTTAAACTACAGAAATGCAACAAATGTACTTTATTATGTTGAGGCAACAAAACGTATACTTTGGTATGTTGAGGCAACAAAAGAACATTGTTCACACGGGACACTAACAGCAGTCTCCCTGTCTGGACTCCTTCAGAATCATTTGAAACGTATTTGCAAAAGGCAAACGTAATCCTCTACAAAATACGTTTCACTGTAAACGTAAATTACAATGCATCTTTGTTCTATGGGAGAGTCATTTTGAGGAGACAGAGCTTGGGCCACAGCAGAGAACACTTTATTACGTGTCCGTGTGTCCACCAGTGCCACCAACCGTTTATCTTCATGCGCCTTTCGCTACAGTAGTGGATGAAAATATATTTGGTCATAAGTCAACCAAAATGTACTGGAAATGTACTGTAAGTGGAAATGTAGAACAAAATACACTGATATGTCTGCTTTCAGCGCTTAATATTGTTCACTTCCGCAATATCCTTGTATCTAGTTCCGAAATACTACACAGAGTTTGGGTGAAGAAGCAGGAACAAGAACATACATAAACTATGCAGGATGAGAATTTGCTTTAAAGCACTGCTGGAGTCCTTTTCTTCATTTAATGCATTCACACATTAAAATTGTAACAGCGCGGAATCAAATGTAGCTGCCATTTATATTTTATTGTATATTTGTTTCACACATTTCTCCATATTTATAACATTTCTGTTAATTCCACACTCTGCAAACAAAAGGAGGCAGTTGTGTTCTTCAATAGCCTTCAAGCTTTCATGTTTGTGCTTTACTTGATAGCAAAGGCGATTTTTTTTGTGTGGCTTTTCTGCAAACAGTAGTGCTTTTTTTTAGACGTATGCTTCAGGGAACTATAAAGGCTTCTAAAAAAAAAACAGTAACACTGTGTTAGGCAATCCTTCTATTCTAACTTTTAATTACACCTCTTTTCAGTCACATACGTGTATAAAATGCACACTTTAATCACTAAAGGTTTCAGTCATTTGCCATTAATTTAAGTGTACATAATACCGTGTATGCTTACAATGAGTAATTCAAATCCTGTGGTGTATCTTCAAATACATTCTTCAGTACTGGCCATGTATCATTATTGTTAAGGTCAATTCCAATCATAACACCAGTGATACGCTTTTGTCTTTAGATGCCAGCCTCATTTCTTGCGTCTTTTGATTGGTTGCAGAGAAACATGACATGTCACAAATGCAGATCTTATAATAGAACAATATTTTTCTGTGAACTGAGGGTAATTATTATTATTGAAGGACTTGCAAGAGACATAAAGAAAAAAAGTGGTCAAAACGGATGCCCTCACCTTTAGTCTCTGGTATAGTTCAAGCTGCAAAAAATCACTATTTCCCATAATGCAAGAGCTGCCACTTAGACGTTGCCTTTACACCACGTGGCCCAGAGTGTAGCTAATGTATAGCAATAGCCTGGTGAGCATTCAGTGATGAATGAATGAATAAATGAAATAAAGCAAAAAATGAATGTTTATTTAGAAGTACAATTATTCAACATAGCTATACATATGCCAGTGTTTGCGCAACTGTAGTCCTTCGTTCAGGGTTAGGGTTAGTGTTAGTTAGGGTTTGAGACCTATACCCTGAGATCAGACCACGTCGTCCTAAGACTTCGCGGTTGGAAAAAAGGTCTCAGGGAAGCCACGGGCCAGCGCATGTCACTCAATATCGCACCAGCCTCATGCACCTTGACCCAATACCGGGAATGCCTAGAGGTGATCTTTTTTTCTTTTCTTTTCTTCCTCCTCTCTTTAGGTTTTGGCTTCAGCTAAGGTTTTTAGCTTAGGTTTAATTTGACCCTCTTGGTTAGGCTTCCACTTTGCTGTATACTGTCAGGATTATGCCCAAAGTTTCTAGAGCTTAGTTTTTAGGCTTAGGCCTCAAGGCTGGGTTTAGGATCCAGTCTCCAGGTTCGAATTAGGGTTAGGTTTGGGTGGGGACGTGGCCTCCTGGTGGAGGTCATGGGGTGCACGTGCACAAGGGGAACATTTATCTAAAAGAAATCTTTGAGTGTTCTTTTGTTGGGAGCATAGGTTTGCTAAAAATCCCCCTATAATAAACAACCTTTTAAAAGTTTAAAATGGGATAAAAACTAAAAAGTTAAAAGATCATAAAACAATAAAAACAAATATTAAAAGGGTTTAAAAAGAACATTGGAGCAGACGCAAGACGGGCAATGGGAGTAGAGACTTAAAAGAAACCCCAGGATCGCCAAGGTCCGTCCCCCGGTGGAGGTTCCTATAAAAGTCGGGTAAGTTAAAAGTACCGTCCAAAATTAATTATAATAAATCAAAATACAGCTTTTGACAGAAGGGATTTGTTTGTGGAATAATGGCTGGGATAATGGGGTTGAGTTTATGATAAAACAGTATAAAAGCACACTAATACAAAGGTGTTCCCTTAATATAATTAACTTAAGTGAAGATGCACAAACACAACAGTGGGTATGTGTATGCATTTCTTCCAACAATCTTAAAGAAAAGATGGCAGTGGTGGGATTTGAACCCACGCCTCCATAGAGACTGGAGCCTAAATCCAGCGCCTTCGACCACTCGGCCACACTACCTTGCTTTCAATAATGCTCCTGCTCCGCCCAGTTGTACCCCAAAAAGCAATCAGAGAAGCCAACTAAATAGTTTCGAACAATCGGTCACAGGAACAACATTGAACAGTTGACCTCGCTTGGACAAGTGCATGCACTTGACCTTGACATTGACCTTCAGCAAGATTTTCCATTGCACTGCGAATGCTTGTTTCAAGTTTAACATTTTGGGCAATGATTGATTAGTTATCTAAAGACATGGCAATTTGAGTATGATGGAAAGGATCGAGTCAGTACTCATCCTTTTGCTAATGAATGTTACTTCACACAAGTTCATTAAACTCAGCAATGCATGCAAGTCAGTACGAGGTCCACGAGGTCCACGCCTCCTGAGAGACTGGAGCCTTAATCCAGCGCCTTAGACCACTCGGCCACACTACCTGTAAACCCGACATTTGCATCAGTTCCTTGGGTCGAATATTTGATGTCCACTGCAGCACGAAAGAGTGAAGACATTTCCTTCAGACACTTGGGGAAATGGCTGCTTAGTCAACTGAAAACATTGAATTATGAGAATGGATTGAAAGTATAGAGAAATTTGCCTGATCTAAAGCATTTACAAAGAGTAGAGGATGGTTTCGATCCATCGACATCTGGGTTATGGGCCCAGCACGCTTCCGCTGCGCCACTCTGCTTGCTTTTTTAGGGAGTGGGACTTGTAAATATGTTTTCGTTGTTGTGGGAATCAGTGGGAACCAATATTTCAACAGCTGACTGGTTTCAAAAATATGCATTTGTTGGATGTTGCAATGATCTTTTTTCTAGTGATTTCCCCAATTCCAAACAAGAATCTTGAAAGTATCCACTTGATGCAGACACAAGACATTTCACTAATACACTTGTGGGAATGAATGCTTCGGCATTTGAGAACATGGAAATGTGAGTATGGACAGAAGTAAGCATTGAACCACTCTGTCGTGAAGTAATTACAATGAGCACTTACTGGGCACACACATTAACTTAAGTGAAGATGCACAAACACAACAGTGGGTATGTGT
Source organism: Pholis gunnellus (assembly GCF_910591455.1). NCBI lineage: Eukaryota > Metazoa > Chordata > Actinopteri > Perciformes > Pholidae > Pholis > Pholis gunnellus. The sequence continues at coordinate 5,825,351 of NC_136537.1, forward strand.
ATGCATTTCTTCCAACAATCTTAAAGCAAAGATGGCAGTGGTGGGATTTGAACCCATGCCTCCATAGAGACTGGAGCCTAAATCCAGCGCCTTCGACCACTCGGCCACACTACCTTGCTTTCAGTGAACTGCTCCTGCTCCGCCCAGTTGTCCTGAAAACAGTCTAAGCCAAGTAGTCAACTGTCAATGTTCATTGTACCCCAAACAGCAATCAGAGAAGCCAACTAAATAGTTTCGAACAATCGGTCACAGGAACAACATTGAACAGTTGACCTCGCTTGGACAAGTGCTTGCACTTGACCTTGAGCAAGATTTTCCATTGCACTGCGAATGCTTGTTTCAAGTTTAACATTTTGGGCAATGATTGATTAGTTATCTAAAGACATGGCAATTTGAGTATGATGGAAAGGATCGAGTCAGTACTCATCCTTTTGCTAATGATTGTTGCTTCACACAAGTTCATTAAACTCAGCAATGCATGCAAGTCAGTACGAGGTCAGACCATCACATCTTTCACTTTACCAGGTACCTTCCATTGTTAATGGCAGTGGTGGGATTTGAACCCACGCCTCCTGAGAGACTGGAGCCTTAATCCAGCGCCTTAGACCACTCGGCCACACTACCTGTAAACCTGACATTTGCATCAGTTCCTTGGGTCGAATATTTGATGTCCACTGCAGCACGAAAGAGTGAAGACATTTCCTTCAGACACTTGGGGAAATGGCTGCTTAGTCAACTGAAAACATTGAATTATGAGAATGGATTGAAAGTATAGAGAAATTTGCCTGATCTAAAGCATTTACAAAGAGTAGAGGATGGTTTCGATCCATCGACATCTGGGTTATGGGCCCAGCACGCTTCCGCTGCACCACTCTGCTTGCTTTTTTAGGGAGTGGGACTTGTAAATATGTTTTCGTTGTTGTGGAAATCTTTGGGAATCAGTGGGAACCAATATTTCAACAGCTGACTGGTTTCAAAAATATGCATTTGTTGGATGTTGCAATGATCTTTTTTCTAGTGATTTCCCCAATTCCAAACAAGAATCTTGAAAGTATCCACTTGATGCAGACACAAGACATTTCACTAATACACTTGTGGGAATGAATGCTTCGGCATTTGAGAACATGGAAATGTGAGTATGGATAGAAGTAAGCATTGAACCACTCTGCCGTGAAGTAATTACAATGAGCACTTACTGGGCACACACATTAACTTAAGTGAAGATGCACAAACACAACAGTGGGTATGTGTATGCATTTCTTCCAACAATCTTAAACCTTCCATTGTTAATGGCAGTGGTGGGATTTGAACCCACGCCTCCATAGAGACTGGAGCCTAAATCCAGCGCCTTCGACCACTCGGCCACACTACCTTGCTTTCAGTGAACTGCTCCTGCTCCGCCCAGTTGTCCTGAAAACAGTCTAAGCCAAGTAGTCAACTGTCAATGTTCATTGTACCCCAAACAGCAATCAGAGAAGCCAACTAAATAGTTTCGAACAATCGGTCACAGGAACAACATTGAACAGTTGACCTCGCTTGGACAAGTGCGTGCACTTGACCTTGACATTGACCTTCAGCAAGATTTTCCATTGCACTGCGAATGCTTGTTTCAAGTTTAACATTTTGGGCAATGATTGATTAGTTATCTAAAGACATGGCAATTTGAGTATGATGGAAAGGATCGAGTCAGTACTCATCCTTTTGCTAATGATTGTTGCTTCACACAAGTTCATTAAAATACAAAGAACTAGAAATGTATATACAAAATAAATAATATATATATACACATACAAACAAAATAAGGTGCTGTATAGGGGAAGTGCTCATGTCTAAAAGTGTGCTCTGTTGCTATCTCTCACAGACATCTATTTGGAAGGGAAGGTGAATGAAATAATGAAAAAATTCAAAATAGTTAAAATGGACGGTCCTTCATTTAAAATGTTTCCCGTCTGTGTGCGATAATTAAAGGAATATTTTTGTCAAATATGTGGTGAACCCCCTTACCGTATGTCTAAAACAATATATAAATAGAATAAAGGAATATAAGTTAGTTAAAACATGCAAATATGTATATAGTAAAACCATGCAAAAGTTTAAAAGCACACAAGATTTGATAAAATGGGATATTATATACACAGTAAAAGATAATAGTTTAATAAATAATTTAAAATATTAAAAAATAATTATTTAAATATGAAACATTTCATGGTGGAGGGGTGCCTAAAATGGTTTGGGGAGGAAAAAGAGGGAGGGAAGGAAGAAATGGTTAAAAGACGTATATAAGAAAGGAGAAGATGGGTAATCGCACTGCAGACGGGGTCGCCGATAAAAAGACCTGTGGGGGTGGGACCATGGAGATCAGGAAGTGGTTTGTTTATTAAGAGAAAACCTGGTTTAAAAAAAAGGATACACAGTTAATACTTTTCATTTTAAAATGAGTTTTAAATGTGTGTACAGGACGCTCGTACCATTACCACTGTTGATCAAATAAATGTGTTGTTTAATTCTGATCCAGTGGAAGCGGATCAGCTGGGACTTGATGAGACCTCTTTACGTGTGCTTGGGGTGGTAGCTCGACTTGTGAAGGAGTGCGTGGCGGTCAGTGTCCTTGAAATATACCTCAGTGGCCAGTGTTTTTTGCTGGTCGCTGGAGTCACGGAAGAAGATCCGCATGTCAAGGAACTCGACTGTGTGTGTACCTGTATATTGTGTTTGATTCTGGGATGGTGTGAGTTGAGGGTGTCCAGAAATGTATGAAAGTCCTGTTCTGTGTGATTCCAGAGGCAAAAGATGTCGTCTAGGTACCGGAAGCACAGTTGTCACTACCACAATCCGATACTATTAGACGCCCCGGCGGTGTTCTGAAGGGGACTGGCCATGTTTCTGGGGGTTTGTGGACTTTCGGTAGAAAATCAAAGTGTCTTGCCTGTGGCTTATCCTGTTTCATATAAGCTTGTTTGTTTTCCCGATACTCTGGACCATATCATCCAGGATCTTTTTGATAAGGTCTGCTGTATCCATGTACATGGGGTTTTTAATGGTTCATAATACGAGGTGTTACCAAGCTGTCTCTGGGCCTCTTGGATGTACCAGTCTCAATCCATAATAACTATCGAGCCCCCCTTGTCCTCTGGCTTAATAACCATGGTAGTATCCTTTTGGAGTTCCGATAAGGCCCGCTGCTCCTGTTTGGTAAGATTGTCCTTTTCCTGCAATGGTCCTATGTTTCTTATAGCCCCCCTGTCCATTTCGAAAAGGTGAAGGAGTTTTGTTGGGAGGGTTGAGGGGCCCGGCTCCCAGGTTAAGACTAAAGTGTGTCAGTTCCCCTGACGATAAGCCCCCGAAAAAAGCTCAGATCCCGAGTTGTCGGTGGCAAGATGAAAGTTGTATTCCCTGAAGTAGTTGTCTTTGGTCTTTTTTTCCAAGTCTTTTGAGAGTGCCTGGTGCTGGGACGAATGAGAGACCCTTTCGTAGTAGCTGGTTTTGAACCGGTCTGAAGTGGAGGGTGTAGGAAAGATTTATGATAAGTTTGTCCTCCCTCAGAGGAAGGTTTATTGGATGTGAGTCCCCAATTCTAAAAAAAGCTCTCCAGTGATTCCACATCTCCCTCGCTGTTTCTTGCGTCCAGTGAATGTTATCCCTTTCGAAACTTTCTCCATTGAGACGAGGAATAGGGTTCGGAGTCTCACCGCTATGATGCGGTTAAGGACCGTAATAATTGTCCTTGAATTTTTGCCTGATTTTAGGGCAGCATTGACCTTAGGAATGAAGATCTCTGCCTGTGGGAAAGCGGCTTTTGCTGCGTCTAGTAATTTTCTAAACCTTTGTTCCATAGGGGTGGAGTTTCCACGGACCCCCTCATTAATGCCAAACGACACTACCACTTTTCTCACCGTAGGAGAGATTGGGGTTTTGTCCCTAAATAAGTAGGTCGCCTGTGTTATATTCCCCCCCAGGGTAACCGGTCGTCTGGGATCGGTGGTAGCCGGGCAATGTTGGAGTTACGCCCGGTCTAGGGGAACCTGGACGCAGCATAGTATAAGGTCTCCCCCCTCTCTCCCACTTTCAAGAACGACCAGTTATTCTGTAATTCAGTCCATCATATTTATTATTTACACCATTTGTAGTAATATACGTCAGGGTGAGCCTGGCCCAAAACAATAAATAAAACAAGATTTGTTAATCAACTACCTAACCTACTCCCAAACTGAAAAAAAAGAAAAGACAGGCAGCTTACCTAACTCCCTACCCAAAACAGGAGAAAACAAAAGTAACCAAAAGAGCGGCTCACCCCTACCACTACATGGACTGTTAGTTTACAGAAGGTACTAGGACGGTCGCCACAATCTGCTTCGCCACGATCCCTGTTGCGATGCAGCACGGTCCGGTTGGGAGCCGGGGAGAAGAGAGAGAGAGAGAGAGACTGCCGGCCTGCACAGGTGCCTTCTTATGTCCCGCCTCATGAGTAGGGATGGGTATCGTTTGGGTTTTTTCCGATACCGGTGCTAAAACGATACCGGTGCCTAAACGGTGCCTGAACCGATAATTTTTTTATTGCCAAGTCAAATTTAACAATATATTTAACTGTTTAAAGTATACTATACATATTAGTGCTGGGCAACGATTACAATTTTTAATCGCATGGATTTTTTGCGATTAATCTCATTGTTATGGCAAAGTTCAATAATTAATTCAAAGGTAGTGTATTGTGCACTTTTATTTTAAAAGTACTGCTATATGAACAAAAGTGCAACAACATTTGGTTTGCAAACACTTTAAACAAATAAGGTTCTTTTTAACAGCAATATTCCCTTTACACAGTAGCAGTTCTATCTCTTCACTATCTGTGCTCAGTGTGTGACTTCATGTGAAACGTTCCACTGCTGTGCAACAGGAATACAATGTTTCAGCACGTTTCATCTAAATGTGTGTCGTCTTCATGACAGAGCATGTGAATGCAGCTCTACTGTTCATCAATATAATGCTGTAACTCAGAGGTGATGATGGTTACCCAGCGATCAAAGAATAAAGACACACTTACGCACAATGGAGGTGTATTTTCCCTTTAACTCACGAGATGCAGGTAGCATGTTTTATACTTAATGTGAATTTAATTCATACTTTGTTGGCATCTTATTCTGAAAATCGGATGTTCCTCTGAAGAAACCGGATGTTGTCTCACGTTAAATCTTTCCGCTAACTTTCAAAGTCCTTCGCTCGCTCCCGATCTGTGCCGTTTGAATGCGTTTACCGTGAATTTCAGCGTATAGGTCACTAACATCTAAGTGTCTGCTGAGTTGACCACGGAGACCTGAGTGTCTGCTAACTTTACCGCAGCGATGTCCAGTAGTCTCCATTCCTCCACCGCTGCCAGTGAGCAACGGACTTTCAAAATAAAAACAGCCACACTTTTGACCGTTTACCTTTCGGCATTTTCTCTGTTAAAAGGTTGATGGCTAGCTAGCTGCTGTAGCTATACAAACGGTAGCTATCGTTACCTGCTGCCAGGACGGAGTCATCAGAGTAGTGTTAAAAAAAAGTATTTCAATCGGCTCAGGCACCGAAAGGAAGCACCGAAATCTGCGTTGCGTTTCGGTCCGGTAGGTATCGGTCGTATAGGTACCGGTTCCATATTGGCACCGGGTTTCGGTACCCAACCCTACTCATGAGTCCCCAGTCCAATCACCTGTCACCTACAGGATACACAGAAAAACGATCACAATACACAGCACCACCTTCAGACAGGGAGGCACACAGCATATATAATCCTATATTATGACTCTGTCATAACACCCCCCCCCCCCCCCCCCCCCCCCCCCCCACTTAAGATCAAACATTTATTCCCTCCAAGAAATGTTGCCTCAACACCTTACCCGGGACAACGCATTTTCACGTCATGAGAGGTCACTCGAGCAGGCTAGGGGGTTTGGTGCAAAAGAAACAAACAAAAGGTTCTCAGAATTAGATCAAGGTTACATTCTTATCTAGCTCCATAACTCAGGAAAGGCTCTTAGTCCAAATCAAAACAAACAAACAAAAAGCGTGGAAGCGGAGATAATGCGTTCCAACAGGACCGTACTAGACAAAACTCAACTTAAAGTGTCCTCAGCTTCCTTCTGACAACCAGGTCTTCTTCCTCTGAAAACCTCCTCACTGTGAGGAGGTACTCGTCTCTGGATAGGTCTCCATGCTGCTTCATGCCGTGTGCTCTCCTCCTGTTTCTCTCCTCCTGAAGCCCTTAAGTCCAGCCTTAATCAGATGGCCTAAACACCTACACCTGTGTGAGTGGTGAGGCCTTCTGGGATCTGGAGTTGTTGCCTCAGTGGCCATCTTGGTGTTTGGCTGCTGCTCCTTAAAAGCAAAAAGCAACGCCAACGCTTCCTTTTCGATGGTGCTGTAATTCACTTTATGTTTATTACATTTCTGAGAGAAATAACAGACAGGGTGATCGATGCCATGCTCATCTACCTGCAACAGAACAGCACCTGCCCCATGAGCACTAGCATCTATCTCCATTTTGAAGGGACATGTAAAATCAGGCGCGGACTACACAGGCATGCTGCACAGCAGCGCTTTTTCCGAAACGAATGATTTCTGACACGCAGCAGCCCAGACGAATTGGCTGGAGGGGCTCAACAAGCTAGTCAGGGGCGCAACCATGCTGGCAAAGTTTTTACAGAATCCACGGTAATACCCGCACATTCCCAGGAACCGGCGGAGTTGTCGCCGCATCTCCGGCACTGGGAGGTCCAACATCGCCTGAACTTTGGTGGATAGAGGGCGCACCTGCCCCTGCCCCACCTGTTTCCCCAGATAGGTGACCACCGCCTTACCAAATTCACATTTAACGTCAAAGAAGCACTCTCCAAACGACTAAATATTGTCCCCCACAATCAAGATTGGTCATGTAGGGTTCAGGGTCCAGTTGGCCCCTTTATCGCCCTTATGCGTGTGGCACTACCACAGGGTGTGGTGAGGACTCAAAAGCAGACAGTCAGATGCAGTGAGAAAAGGGTTTTAATACGAACAAAACAGGAATCTTTACCGGAACACAACAGGGAATCCAAGGATGAGACAAGAGACGAGGGGTAAAATCCGGCAGGACGAGGCAGGGCAGGCAGACTAAAACTGCTATGAGGCCGAGAGTCAGAGTCCACAGCCGGGTGGGTGGAGGGGGTTCGGCTGGATCCAACCGGCCACAGGGCTCCGGGGGACGGGCAGGAGGGCTCTGGACACAGGTACTCGGGAGAAAGACCGGACGGCAGGAGTTGCTCCGGCCTTTAATGATTGGCTGTTGCTGGACACCCTCAGCTATTTGACTTTACCACAGAAAACAGCAGACCTGGAGGCTGTTGCTGGTTAATATATGGAAATATCAGTACTTGTGACTATTCACCAGGTTACAACCTCCTGTTCTACCGAGTGAAGCCCATGCAGAAGTGTCTTCAAATTTGCATTTTTGACTCTTCCGGTTGCAAAAAGAAGTCCGATTGTACAGAAGTCTATGAGAAAATGACTACTTCTCTCTTGATTTATTCCCTCAGTAAACATTACTGTGATTACTATCACGATGATAACGTCCACTTCTTATATACAGTCTATGCTATTCACCCTAATGTAGAGCAATGTAAAAAAAAGTGCAGTCAAATTCCTGCACATTCTTGCTCACTATGTACAGATTTAATAGAGCAGCTTATATACTGCATGCTTGCATATAGTTAGACAGCATCCGTATCAGCAGGGTTAACTACAGGTGCCACGCTGCTTGGTGAAGGTACATTTAGAGTGGATAGCCATAAATCAACTGCCTTGCTCAGATACTTCTGTATGTTGATGAGCGTAAGATAGCTTTGACTTTAAATGTAACATTTTGTTTGGCCTTTTCTCTAGAGAAATGTTACGTGGGTGTTTTGCTTGACAGAGTTTGTCGAATAAAAAGACAAACCTTTCCCAAAAGCTTGTATGCAGAGATAGCCCAAACTCACATGCGTACACGGATTGTTCCTCAGTTCTAGACAGCACAGGACTGTGGTTTAGCTGCTGGTTTTAAGAGACACAGACAGAAACAGAAAAAGGAGAGAGAAATTGAAGAAAGTAGGAGGAAAACCACAAGACGAAACCAGGAAGAGAGAGTGAGACAGAAGTGACAGGAAAGCAAAAGGAAACAAAGGAACAGAGGAGCTGGAAGAGAAGGAGGATGGAAGCACAATATGTGTGTGGGCAATGAGGGAGGAAGTTATTTATGGATATGATATCGAAAAAAAAAAAGTTTGATTTTCTTCTCTGGGCCATTAGAGAAACTAAGTGAGAGAATGAGAGGAAGGAGTTTTTAAATATGTATTCTTCAGCTTCATGTCATGTGGATTTTGATGCACAAGATAAGCAGCTTTCACCAAAGGAACATTCATCCTTCAGTTAACTGGCAGATGTGTTCTGTCATAGTCTCAACAATGTTGTTAGCTATGATTAGAAACCATTTAGAAACTGACCATACAGCAAAAAAAATAAATTATAATTATTTAAGCCTGCAGCAAGTTATGTTAGTTTAGCAAAAAAGAATGCATGTAGGAGGAAACAACTACACTAGACTGAATGTGTGTTTTTCTCCTCGCAGCGAAAAAACTGAGCTTTTGTAAATCCACGGCACAATCCCGGTGAGGGGTGTCGGAAACTTCAAGGATTTACGGTCACCTCAAACCTTCTTTGCGATCGATCATTTTGAATGCCAATTCAGACGAAAACACAGCAGAGCCTTTGCCAACTTGAATTCATGTTGATTTTGTCAGATGACGTCCGTCACGCTCCCCCACCAGATCTTGGCTGGGATGCAGTTTTGTATTTTGACAAATGTAAACGATAAGAATAAAATATTGAGCAGTTCAGGTGTTTCCAGCACCTCAAAAACGTGTTAATAAATGTGCTTTAGAGGTGCCGGAGGGAGGATTTTCTTAGCTTCACATTGAGCCAGATGAGCTCTTTCCACTGTTTATCAGTCCTTATGCTAAGCTAATCGACTCCAGGAACATTCTGAATGGACGGTTATGAAAGTGAAAATTAATCTTCTCATGAGGAATTCCCCCCCAAAAAAGGGTTTTCTTTCTTTCAGCGCGATTGTCTTCATATCAAAAACCTTAAATGATATCTACGGGGAGTTGTAAAGATGGCGAAGATGGCGACGCTGCCCTCAAAGTGCAGGAGACAACTTCCAAAAGCATCCCCAAACAATAAAATACGAGACTAAATTACTGAGACTTTATTTCATATAAATCGAGCAAACCACATAGAAACCTGCATGATCTACTATCTATCGAGAATCATTGACAGTAAAAGCAGTCCTCTGCCATTTCCTGTCTTAGTTAAAGGTAGACCTCAAAATCTGCTCTGGATTGAGGCACAGCAGAGGCAAAAAGCAACTCCCTACTTTTACAGTTTCAACCCTGGCCATGAACTTTTTATGTACCCATTCTCCACTTCAGCCTTTTAGTCTAAAGACGCAGATACTTGTTCTTCCCCACCTTATATGCACTCTGTGAAAAGTGAAGCATTAAATCCCTCCAGGCAAAAACAAGGAATTCGGAGGCAGCAAAGCTTTCAGAAAGATCCCCCCCCCCCCATCTTGTGTTTTAGATGGGAGTAATTTCAATTTCCATTCAACATCCACCCTTGGTTCAGTCGCAGTTTTGTTTTAAGTCATGTTTTTAGTATTTCTAATTTATGATTGAATCCTCAATTTTGTTTTGAGCAGTTTCAAACATTTACATATATATGAATCATAATTCAACCAGTCTGTTTTTTTTATTTTTTATAATTCTTCCACTTGAAGGTAAAGTGCCTTGCTTAAGGGCAACTTGGTGATAGTTATTTTAAGGAGGGGAAGGCAACACGGTTTCCCAGCTTACCCCAGCTGTTCCAGGCGTTTAAACTGGTGATGCTAGTCATAAGTCTGCTTCTATAACCCTCAGGCTGCTGCTGTCTCGGTGGGAAGATCTCCGGCAGTGCCGCAGAGTATTTGCCTTGAATCTGTTTACTGATGGATCCAAATGTAACTAATTATGTCATGTGTTAAATATATCTTGGCAGTACATTTGAGCAAATGTACAGACTGGAATTAGCTTTCATTAGACAAAATATGGTGAACATCTACATGTTTTCTTACACTAATATATATATATATATATATATATATTCGAGACACAACACAACTGTATATATACTTCAAGACAACTTTATATCTGAATTTGATTAATACAGACTTCCCTATCTTTCCTGACCTTCAGTGTCTAAAGTGCAATCACAAACTGTCCCAATAAGCCGCACTTTTCAAACCAAAGTTCTCAAAGTCCATTTCAGACTGCGGCATTCTGGTCGGTGGTTGAGTCAACGGTAATAAGTCATAATTTGACAATTTTTTGCTATTTTGCTTTCTTACCGAGAGTTAAATGGGAAAATATATCCACAAACCGATATCTGCATATGAATAAAAAGTATGTAGGCAACGGGACAAGACTTTTGTATCAGAAGCATTCTGGTTTCCGTTTTGCGTATATTGACCAATCACGTTTGAGCTGGCTTTGGTTTCTTACACAAGACCAAAAAACAGCAGGATGCATTTGGCGAAATGGAATCTTGTACCAATCGGCTATCATCTGATGACTATTTAGCTGTTGTTTAGATGAACAATAAACTGAGTATAAACTGGCAGCTTGTGAAACAATCCGGTAATAGGCGCAACTCCAACTCTTAAGTTGCTAATGGGACTGTAAACAATGATAGGCGGATGGAAGAAGAAGTGTTGGCTCAGATAATTATTCACCCGGAAAAAAGCTGGCTCCACCTGAATACCAGAAATAGTGTCCGATGCCCCTAAATGAGACTAAATCTTCTCCAAACTGACAGTTAATGGGTTCTGAGATGAAAGAGGAAAATACCTGGGCCATCACAATGTAAAAGATGATTTCCGTTTGTGTACTGGTTAAACAAATGACACACATTGTGTTAATTCATGAGGATAATAAGTGCTGGAATAAGTGTTAAATAAGTCATAAAAAGTCAGACATCTTAAATTCAGCAATTGGTTCAATGCGTGGGTGCAAGCAAGTTCAAACAGTCCGAAAACTCCATTCCATAATTAACATAATCGCAACATAAACAAAAGGTTAGTTTTGAAAGCAGAGAATCAAGTTCAGTTCTTTTACTAGAAAAAATATATATTAATAATTTAATAACACTCTGGTTATGCACCACCAGTTTAACTAAAGGGCAAGAAGTATATAATTAAGAAGAGAAAGCATCCCTTCAAGCAGTTCAGTTAAAATACTATGCTACCTAATGATTTACAAGTGAGCCACACTATTCACACATTTTAAAAAACTTGTAGTCTTCAGACCCAAAAGAGGCAGTCAAAACGTTAACAACACAGTCATAACTGGCAAATTGTGACGCAAAAACTATAGACTATCATGTAAAAAAATCTCTCTTAACCTTGAACTATACCAGCAAAACAAGAATCAAAACTTTTCCCGTCTGTTTGGTCGCTCTGAGTCAACCTTATAATAAAACATGGGACCTCTGCAGTGCCTACATCTCTATCGGCCTGCTTTTCTGCCCTTCCAATCTCTGCCTGATTATCTATTCATTTGCCATTCCTCCTCTCATTCTATCTCATTCTCCGTCTGCAGTCCCCCCCCCCCATCTTCTCTCTCTCTTTCCATTTATATGAACAGAAGGCCAGTGAGGGTTAGTTGAATACTACTTTAATCTCTCTCTTTCTCTTTCGAGCCAGTCTTATGCTATAAGCCTCTATTGGTAGGCAGCCAGTGAGTGCTGAGTCTTGTTAGCTACATCCCCTCTCGAGACTGTTTAATGTGTTGCATTGCTATTCAGCAGCCGGGGAGAGGGAGAGGGCAATGATGGAGGGAACTATGGGAAAGGAGTGTATAGGACAGTGTGCTCCCTGAAGGCTTACCCAGCATCGAGGAACAGTGATGGTCATTCGTCCTTGTTTGTCCTCCCTCATTCCATTTGGTTGGTTCTTCTGCTGTGTGGTGAACAGCAGCATTTTACTTAAAATGTAAGAAAGTTTTCTTGTAAATGATTTGACTCCTTGGACAAAATAAAATGCCGTCAGCACAATAGCATCTTATACTGACTTCTAGCGACATTTAGAAAAGGCATTAATAAGGTTCAATTAAAAAGAGTTGGCGACATCGACTGCATCACTACCGAACTAGGTTAGCTTACCCCTTTAGCTTTGCTTGTAGCCTAGTTAGCCATCAAAAAGTTGGATTATGTTGACAATTTTCTAATAGTATAAATTGAATAAGAACTATATGGCAACATATTGCTGCTCACTTGAGAGCAAAATATTTCATGTCGTGAGGACACACAAGATATTTTCCATGGTATTATGACATAGTCTCTCAATACTAAATACCTTTACGAACAGGAGAAAAAGCTTTTGGGTAAATTACCTACTGCAGTAAATGAACCACATTTTGCTGAAAAAAGAAATGTCCTACTTCATTTTGTCTCCATACCCAGAAATGCTGCCTCAAAGGATGGCTTCCTTGGCCTCAAGACCCAATGAAGTGACATTCATTTGACATCCCAATGTTAAAGTTGAAATCTTGCAAGTAGCTAACTAGCTAGCTCCATCAGCTCTGTAAAAACTGTTTGAGTTACAGACCCTAGATAAATGTCAGCAAAAAGCATTCATTACAGTCATTTAGCGGATAATTTTATCCAAAGTGACTTACAATTCAGATGCTATCATACCATAGGCACAGCTGCAGGAGCAATTTTTGGGGTTAAGTGTCTTGCTCAAGGACACATTGACATGCAACCAGTGGTGCCAGAACTGGGGTTTGAACCGCTAACCCTCCGATTGGAAAACAGCCCTGCTCTCCACTCAGCCACAGTCGCCCATTCGTTGCTGAAGAAATGTAAACCGTCTCTTAGTATACCACAGCCACATTTTTCTCTCTCCCACGGTGCCATTTCAAGCAGTTCCGCAGCAGTGCAGCGTTGAGCAGATCGCCGTGAACTCTACACATAAGGGTTCAGCAGAAAGAGCAGTCTTACGCTGACAAGCTCTCTTTGACTTCTACGTTTGCTCCGGGGTTAAACAGCTGACAAGTGGGTCTGCATCCGGCGTTGGCGATGACACACACACACACACACACACATGAAGGTGGAAGGCTGGAAATAATATATTATACACAAAAGCTGCACACACATTTCAGACACAGAGCAAGCTGGAAGGGACTGACATGAATGAATATAAAGTGCTCTGATGTCACACGGTGAGACGTGAGAGTGACAATGTGAAGTAGCGCAGTAAAAAGTCAATGTGAGCTCCAGGCTTCTGCCATCCATCACTTTGCTGTAGTAGTCTAACGCGGAAGGAGCTTACATGTTGTGTGCAACTAAGTGGAAAGGCAGTTGAGTCCATACAATAGCTTGCATTCAGACTCCTTTATGGTAAATAAAGAGCCATAGACACACAGCCACAGAAAGCATGTCCATCATTTTCACACAGCGGCATGGCACCTTAAGTGTTTATCCCTTAAAACTAGCAGCACCAGGACAGTGTGACGGACCGTCTGGACTTTTATGAAGCAAAAAATGACAAGCATTTAAGCCCATGACTTTTCCTAAATGTGTTTTTGATGTTGCCTGAGCATTTATTCCTCTGACCGCTATTGCCATTTTATACATTATTACCACTAAATGTCTTTTTTTTTCCATCTCACAATATTCCCTTTGAGATCAGCGCTGCCACACAGTAGAAAACAAAGCCTCTCAAATGGTTAACAAGACTTCTGATTAGTCGACAGACTGGACCCAAAGGCACCAGGAATTGCAAGAATGCTAACAGCATGAAAGTTTTTGTTTGCTGTGTCTCGATTCAAGTACTTCTGTACTTATTACACTTGCTATTTTGAGTCCCATAAGTGCATTCATACTGACAAGTATGGCAAAACGCAGTGTACTATTGGTGAGGGTGTACTCACAAGTGTGGAACACCGGACACACACTCAACCTCAGAGACCACCATCTTGGCTACGTAGCAGAAGGGGAGGTTACAGCTGCCGTTGTGATTGGTCTGGTGAACACCGCACATAACTATCACTAATATGTTGTTAGTATTGCTAATTGTGTTCATTCAGCAGTCTGTAATGATGTGGTACCACTAGCTATCTGGCTAAAACCCTGTCAAAATTCACGCACTGCCACAAACCATATAAGTGGACGTACTGTGACGTCACGCGTCGGTTTGCGGACTGCCGATTCAAAGCCTCGAGTTTGGTATTTTGGCTGCCGCCATCTTGGTTTTTGGCTGCCGCCATCTTGGTTTTGTGTACGACATGGAAGTGTGTGCTACCAAGTGACTAACGAGTCACGTGAGGACTCAGGTGACTCACACAACTAATGACACTAAGGACTCACGTGACTAACGACACAAACAATTCACGTGACTCAGGTGACAAAATGTCAATGTTTACTTTTAGTTTCGCCACCAACGAAAAGACACCAACACAGGTCTCCTTATGATTATGGTTTGTTTGATGCATTGTGTTTCCTGTGGCTTCTTGAAGATAAAAGATAAATCCCTATATATATATATCTATATATATATATTTTGAATGCTGAAAAAAAGAAATACCATAAATAACCCTATCAAAAAATAGAGCTTGGTTTCCTCAAATCCTATTGGATTTCTACTCCACTTGCGTCAACTCTCTCTCTCTCTACTGTCTCTTCTTTGGAAAATAATGTAGGTCTTAAAATAAAGATGGCTATTTATCCAATGCTAAGCATGTGTTAGCGCTGTAGAGGCTGCCCCCTGTCCCACAACCATCAAGCCAATAACCTGTCCCACAACCATCAAGCCAATAACCTGTCCCACAACCATCAAGCCAATAACCTGTCCCACAACCATCAAGCCAATTACTTTGACAGTAGCAATAACACACACATGTAAGTCAACTTAAAACTATGAACATACACATATCCACATTACCCAGGCTGACCCACAAGCTTGGCCATGTGTGTGCGTGCGTGTTGTTTGCCCTCAGGTGAAGTCGTGCGTGTCACTGAAGTGACAGGCATTAGCAGCACCATGTCTGTGACGAGATGAGAGCGAGAGGTGGCAAGAGAGAGCTGTGCGGCGTCTCTCCATTGAAGCACAGTGTGTGTTCAAAGGAAGCACACCGTGTCAAGATTTAAAGAAGCTCACATGACATACGAATACAGACGCAAAAGCCGAGAGACGACAACTTCAAGAAAGAGTTGAGTAGCTCATGAAGGAGAAACGAGAAGAGGGGTGTAGGCTTTGAAGGAAGAGCCGGAGGAAAGTGCCGGAAACCATAAGAGAGAACATACTTTTGTTGTGACACGACCATCTGCAGCATGGACGCCAATACAACACTCATTGCATTATCTGATATCTTTTCAATGGTCTGTCTCTCAGAACGGATATTGTAGCTGTCCGGCAAAACTTTGCATGTCCAAAACCGTTACTGTTTAGGAAACGAAAAATAAAAGAACACTGCATTGTTATAGAGGGTATTGTGTCTTTATATATGGTCACATACTTGCATGTGCCGTCATATTATTAATATTTTACCAAAGAGATGTGTGTTTTGTCTAGTTTATATGCAGTTTTTTTTGTTTAGGGCTTTTATTGTGAAAGGTAAGAATGGAAGGGGCGGACCTGGCCTGACCTACCTAAGTATTCATGATTAAAACAACAGTTATCAAAAATATAATGACGTGCAAATGAATTGCATGTGAAAAAACAACAACGCCCCCGGTATGTAAAGGCCTTAAAGGTTAGAAAACAATCTGAGACTGGAGATGGAAAACGTTTTAAGCGTGTTAATGGCACTTTTTTTCCATTTGTGGCCTGAGTCACAATGTACAGCGCCTGAACAACAACCCACAAAGGGTGACATTCTGTGAACTCGTTAATAAAAGCAGACAAGAGACGGACATAAAAGCTGCAGGGCAGACAGTCAGTAGCCCGCTACTGTAACAGAGGTCAGCGTTGGAGACCCCTTTAACATCGTCATACTGCAAACACTTCGCCTACTTCCCATTACAGCACAACACTGTTTCAGCTCTGATCGCTCTCTCGTTTGTATATAAACGGTGGACCAGCAGCACATCAATGAAATGTTACTTCTGGTGGAAAGGTGTTCTGGCGAGGTTATATCGTTTTTTGGTGCGGGGTCCCAAAAATGTAAATATTGCTTCTGCGGCAAAACGACAATAGAAAATAATCAATACTGACATGGAACAGAGACCAAACGTACCATGAGGTCCAGCAATGGTACTTCTGTCTCTCTGTCTTTAACCGTTTTTTATCACTTTCATTATTTCATGTTAGTTCTTCTCTTTCTCCCATTTCTTCGTGTCTGTCTTGCTCTCTGCTCTCTTTTACACATTCAATGCTTCTATTGAGGTTTTCGAACGAAGCTCTGAATGTCTGTCATATTTTATCCCGTCAACCGCCTTGAATAAAATCCTCAATTTGAAATAGTGATTCATCGGATTAAGTCTTTTATTACTTCAGCAATTTTCTTCACTGAATATATCTCTTTAGTTTGTGCCTCCCTTTGTGTGCGGCGAGTGGTAGAGCATACCGTTTTTTCACCGCAGTGAAAATGTTGTTTTTGACACAAACCATGGATTGAAGCAAAGTATTTCGTTAGGTAAAATTGCTGTGAATTTTTGGAAATGGTCACATCTATCTGTTTTTTGCAATATATATTGTCTTTTTGACTTTACAATGTTTGGATCACATGAGTCGGTAGCAAACCTATGCCCTCGATGAAAGAGAGGATAGTCGTGATCATATTTGCCGCTGCGGAATGCACATAGGGGAAACTGATTAATGTAGCCCAACCTTTATCTGCAACTGTGCAGAAATACTGGGGTTTAAACACAATGAATAGACACGCAAGTAGTCGTGGGAAAAAGCTTTTGAATGTCGGGGTTTGGAATTTGAATTTGAACGTCACGAATGAAGCTGTGAAACTATTCGGTGCAGCCGAAGCGAAATCTTAAAAATATCTACACTTTTGTAATTTCTTTTCATTTTCTATCAGCGAGCCGCTCCGGCTGACCTGCAGTACACAAGATGGGAATGAATCTGTTGGTTAACAACTGTGTTTTCCATAGTAGGAGCATGTGGTTAACGCAGTAATTGTTTAACGTGGGTTGACTTGTTTTGATTCAACACAACCCTCCCTCTGCCCCTGGGGTGGACTAAACATTAGAAAACCTAATACCTATAATAAGGTTTTATTATTGTGTTTATTCCGTGTCAGAGCGGGCTGTGAGTGTACGTGCGCCTGCTTGCCTCCATGCATGTGTTTCACTCAGGCTCTGGGCTCGCTTACTCTGCATTGCCCTTCCTTTAATTGGACTTCATCACAATCTGGTAAGAGCACCACTACAGGTCTGTCAGGGTCAGAGGAAACCTACGGTACTTTAGCAGATAGGCTGACACCAAATCACCCAGGGGAGGCTTTGATCATTTGAATGGAAATTGGATCAAGGCAAAAAATAATAAAACAAATGTCTTTGGGCTCAGTCCCATTGAGAGCCGAACTGCTCTATAGGGAGGGAGGAATCCCCAGAAGGGAGTCTTATTTCCAAATTGAGATGTCCACCACTTTTGACATCCATGATTAAAAAAATGATTGATAGCGCAAATTGTGCTGTCTTATGATGGACGGTAGCAAGCCGGGAGAATGATAAGACCGACTGACCGGAACCTTTTATGTTTCAGCAATATGACCCGTTGAACTTCAGGTAATGATTCTGTTAAGAGGAGACACCCCAGGCAAAAACACCATCTCTCATGCACTGGTCAATTTAAGATTTTGGGTTGTGTTCTTTCAGATTAGTGCAAAAATGTAGGTGTTTATTTTACTACTTTGTCTATTTGTGTCTTTAGATTTCACCAAAAGTTAGCATTTAGCCTTTACATTAAAACATAGAATCTTAAAAAAACTTGTAATATATGATCTTCATGTAAGTAATGAACTGGGGAAGTTCCATTGTGGTATGTTTATATGTTTAACCATTACATTACAGTCATTTAGCCGACGCTTTTATCCAAAGCGACTTACAATTCAGATGCTATCACACCGTAGGCACAGCTACGGGAGCAATTTTCGGGGTTAAGTGTCTTGTTCAAGGACACATCGACATGCAACCAGTGGCGCCAGAGCTCTGATTGAAAGACACAGTCGCCCTAACCCTATTCACATAGGCTGTCTCCCCTGAAACCAAATCGATGTATAGGCCACATAGTGTTTTGGAATAGCAAACTCACATCCACACAAAACGAAGAAAAAGACTAAGCTGTCCTTTGAAGGTTTCTTTATGCTTCACATTTAACATATACAGCACAGCATGGTTCGGAACTTTTTCTTAAGAAATCCCTTTTGTTTTCACTTACAGTTGTCTCAGAAACTAGAGAGCCATTAAACTCTTAAAACAGTGTTCAACATTGAATGGTTTCGAAATAATTCTATTACATCATATGTTCCTTTTGCTATTAATAAACGTGAACAACTGTCAAATTAAGAAACAGCCTCTGGTCTTTCAGAAACGGAAAAAGGAAATCCAGATGAATCACACAGGACAGAAACAGCATCATGTTCTTGAACTCTCACGCTTAGCCAAAGGCGTGTACCTGCTTTGTCTGTGAATCACAGAGATTCTACACATCAGAGAAGTTCTGCTGTCAACCCTGGTCTTTTAACAATGTGAGCTTGATTGTGCCCTTTGGTCTCAGACACATGTTCAGCCTATTTTCACTTTGTATTCATTTTTTTTAACACAGGAACCTACCATTCAACGGAGTATGAAACAAAAAAAATGTAAGCTATGAAATGTTGATCTTCTATCTTGGCGACATTGTCAAACCATGTACGGAGGTATCATCTATGCAGAATTAAAAGGAAAATATTTAGCTTTCTTGCTCATAGTTGGATGACACAATTGATACCACTACCATGCCTTTCTAATCAGCCTGGAGCCGGAGCAATTAGCTTAGCTTAGCATAGCATAAACACTGGAAGCAGAGGGAAAACGGCTACACTGGTTCTATTTGGAGGTGAAGAATTTTCAGACCAAGGACTCTACAACTCACTTATTACCATGTTGGTTGCATCTCATTAGCTTAATCTGTTCATTAATCTGTTTCACTCGCAACTCATCAATTACCAACGTCAGTGGCCCTACTTCAAACTACGACGCACTACCTATCCGTCTAGTGCCAGTTTCGGACATGTCATGGACGGTGTGTCAGTTTTCACTCATCCCACGTATACAGTCTTTTCAAAATAAACTTCTATCTTCACAGGAAGTTATGTTTGGGCAACACAACAACTTATTATATCACAGTTATTAATACAAGTTCCGCTGCATTATCAGAACGCAATTAGTTCGTTGTGACAGTTGTTGTCACGATGACATGAACATTGTCATCGCATGTCAGTATTCTTTGCATTGGGTCAAGTTGAGCTTTAACTTTTAGACAAATATTGCTAGAGGCGCATGTGTCGCCAAAGTTGTGAGGTTTCCTCTAAAACCACCATCAAGTTTACACTTCTGGTCCCCCTTTAGGATGGATTGTAATGATATTGATGACTTTTTATCTACCTGGTTAAAATTTCACTTTGTCTAAAACGTTAAGTTCATGACCAAAACTAATTACATTCCCATCAGCCTCAGCTGTAGTTTATGATTGGTGCTTATCAACAAAAGTTAGCATGCTGCTACATAACATGGAAAGTCATATCTGCTAAATATCAGCATGTTAGCATTACCATTAGGAGCATGTTAGCTTACTTAAAATAGCATTCAGCTCCCAGCGCTGCTGTACCTATTTAAATTTGTACAGAGCTGTCAACTTGTCTGTAGACTCGTTCTGTAATACAATGAAAGCAAAAGGTGCATCATTTTTTTTGTTAACTACAGTTTTGGGGATTTGTTAAAAAAGTACTGCGAACAAATTCAAAACATCTCTGTGATTTGCTCGCTCCGCGTCTCCTGTAACACCCTATTTCATCAGGCATTGTCTTTGCTTGTGCCATTTGTTCTCTGTAGAGTGGGTGGTGATAAGAGTGGATATGTTAAAAAGTGCTCTACCTATAAACGCGTCTTGACTGAACTTGACAAGGAACGCGATGCGCTGCTTGCTCGAACTTGGCCTCTTTGCCGGAAGGGGCGAAAATCTTCTTCTGCACCCGTTAACCAGCCCTTCATCACGCGTCAGTAACCTCACACATCAAGGAGGAGACGGGAGATGATGAAATACGATGACAGAGGGTGGATTCATACAAGGGGTGGATAGACACGGGGCTGTCTGACACACAGAAATGAGCTCTGCACAAACCTTTGCAGGGGTAGCTATGGCAGCGCTGACACCATAGGCGTCGGATTTGAGGGGGTTTTGTCTGGCGAGGCGAGGAGCACAAAGCTCTTTCTAAACCAAGGCATTCACCCCGTGGGGCTTAAATGTGCGTACAAAAGGAAAAGTAAAGTGTTCTTGTAATAAATGGTCAATGGCATGGCGGTCCATTGTGTTTGCCTTGCAGGTGACAGCTACAGTGATGGGGTCAGATGAGACTGGAATAGGCAGTCCAATTCCCCCTGTGAGTGAGGTCGAGAGCACGAGTGTTTGTGGATGTGAAAGCTGGAGACTGACCTCTACAGCTCATCAGGTTTTCTATAAGCCGTGAGGAGGCTGTTTTTTCGGTGTGCGTGTGAGAGCGTGTGTTGTGTTGGACACTGAAAATGTAGCCATTTGCAAATATCAATAGCAACTTATCAGGAAGGAAAAAAGGAAGGGTTGAGTAAGGGAGACACCAGTAGAATGCTGGGAAATAGCGGTTAGGAACACGGAATGAAATGGAAGGCACTACAGGGTAACGTAACTCTGTTCAATACAGCCAGCTAAACTCACCTGGTGTGTCGGTGCTCAGCAGGCTTTTCAAAAGTTTGCCACAGCTGGATGTGTTAGTCCTCCGAGCACTTAAAAAGGTCCAATCAGATTTCTGTTTCCAACTCCAGAAAAGGGAGGCGATGAGAGCTTTTCAAAGCTTCTCTGCTCATTTACCTAAAGACTAGAGAAATAAACATCTGAAAAGCTCTTTGAAATATCTTGCTGCAAGTAAGCATTCTTGGCTCGGGATAAATAACACGATAGCATTTGGATTGTCTCTGCATTGTAAGCTGTATCATCTCCGCAGCAAATCCAGCCCTGTCTTGTAAAGGTTTCACCAGAGTCATCAGGAGAGCACCATTTTAAACAATTTGTTAATTAAATATAGAATCTAAATATTGTGTTGGACATCGGTTAACAGATGGAGTGAGGGAGATGTCAATCAAGCAGATTCAGTCATTCTATTTAAGATTTTGATTCTCCCTAATTTCAAGACATGCATAGATACTTTAGATAGATATTTTTTGGTACGAAAAGCAACAAGATTGGATGAGAATGTTCGTACAAAGAAAAAAAAGATGTCTGACTGAAGTGAAGATGTAATTAGGCTGCATGATATTTTTTCATTGGGGGCAGCAAAAAAAAGCAGAAAACATGAAACCAAAATGTACCCTAATTTTGGCTCTGTTTTGGTCTCCACTAACGCCCAACAAAAAAAATTGCTCTTGGGCTGATAAATACTCCACTATGTTGGTTAACATAGTGCAGTTAAAAACTGCAAGTGCCAGGCGGGTCACATGCAGTTGGTTTTTCCTGAGCTGCTGGCTCTCTATGGTTGCAACGTGATGTCATCCTTACCTAATATTCTGCCACTTGGGCAGAGGCCCCTCATAGTATCTTGGCGCAGTGGTTATTGTGGCAGTTAGGGTTGTATAACATGGTTAACGTCGTGAAATGGTGGCGGTTAAGCTTGTATAACATGGTTAACATTGTGAAACGGTGGCGGTTAAGGTTGTATAACATGGTTAACATTGTTAAACGGTGGCGGTTAAGCTTGTATAAAATGGTTAACATTGTGAAACGGTGGCGGTTAAGGTTGTATAACATGGTTAACGTTGTGAAACGGTGGCGGTTAAGGTTGTATAACATGGTTAACGTTGTGAAACGGTGGCGGTTAAGCTTGTATAACATGGTTAACGTTGTGAAACGGTGGCTGTTAAGCTTGTATAACATGGTTAACATTGTGAAACGGGGGCAGTTAGGTTTAAGAAACAAAACCACTCGGTTAGGGTTAGAAAAAACATCATGGCTTGGCTGAAAATAAATTCCCCTGTACCGTAACAAAAACTACGGACATGGCGTCAAGTTACTCAGTGATGTAGAGTCATGTGAGAGAACATTCAAATGACAAAATGTAACTCGGGCTCCCTCTTTTTCTTTTTTACTCAACAAGTGACACAACATTGGATACATGGAGGGTCATTTATTATTTTTGTTGCTATCATTGGCACATCGACATGCTGACCCACAGCAAGCACCCCCCTGTCACCATGGCAGATCGTATCTTCTGTCAAAACCGCAGTGAAGCTGAAACTCACCCATCTGTGATTGTCGGCTGGTCTTTACACACAGGGCAAGACTGGCAGCAGAAGGTCGACCTCGAATGACTACACACATTCCCAGAAAGCATCACTGACCGCGCCCATTTCAGACATTTCTGCTCATGACAGAAACATGATGACAGGTGCAACCCACTCATGATTAAACCCAGAGAAAAAGAGCAGGCGATATTCATCATTTCATTTGATGTTCTGGCAGTGTGTGGTTGATGGTGATGGTATAGAGAAAGTGCAGGGCCAGCAGTAAGCCCCGATCAACTTGCAGGCCGTGTTTTCTTCTCTTACCTCTAATCTCATTCATCTCTGCATGCATACAGCTAATCCTTTTATGTGTACCAATGTGAGTCTGACACAGGGCCGTGCGCCTTCATGTGAGCTACTTTGTATCAGTGCATGTGCAGATTGCCTTTTCCTGCATGATCTCGTAAAAGCAACAGGAAACATGTTTAAAGACAAACTGCATCCTGGCATTCGCATTCATCCCACATGGCTTTATCACACGCTCGTGTAGTCGCCACGCACGTTGCTCACTAATGCAAAAGTCCTGAAAAGGCATCTTTGAAAAGAATACATAAGAGGAAATCTCAGTCAACTGGAAGCCTTACTTGTTAAGACTGTGATTCAATGCGAAAGAACAGTGACATAATGAATTTATGATATTTGAAAAGAAAACCAAAGTAGTTTAAAGCTACACTTAATAATAGTTTTAATTTGATCAAAAGGTGATCCACCACCCTTGGTCATTTGCTCTGACCATCTAATAATGACATGGATGGGTTTACATTAGACTTAGCTGAGACCATTCTTGAGACGAATACACAGGGAAATATCAATATCTATTACTGCACCTTAACTCTATGGAGCTTTACAGCAACTAAATGTAGTGACTAGCTGTTCAACACAGAAGAACATTTTGCAGCTAAAGAGCCAGATATTTCCCTCAAGAGTAGACCAAAATTCAGAAGGGGCCAGAGACTCCAAATAAATGCTAATGTTGATAATTGTCTGCAGATTGTAAAAAAAAAAAAAAAAAAAAAAAAGCATATTGTTTGGTAACACGTTTCCGGATAACTTTATTCCATGCTCTTATGCTAATGTTGTATTTACAACTTGGTCCGCTGCCCCCAAGTGGCCAAGGTTCCAGGTTGATCTGAGGTTTAATTGAACTGTATTGTGAAATAATGCTGGGTAGAGTCCACGAATGTTAGTTAGCCCCACAGGATATGCTCCCACAGGAAAATATGCTAATACAAAGAATATAACACAGAAAAATGTACTGGAATTTAAAAAAACACAAATGACACCTCCAAAACATTTAATTCATGGTTTTATACCAACATATTGAATAATAACAGCTTGAACTCAAAGTACCTACGCAGTGTTCTTTATAGGAATATCTCTCCCCCAAAATGATAATATGTATATCAATTGCTGGGAATCATTAGTGAGCATATGACTGGAAAAATGAGACTTGGATTTTACTGCACAAGTTGTGTGAGAGTGTTTTAATACATCGATGACTTGTTTTCTCTGCACACAAAATACTTTTCTCTGAAGTTTTGGCCACAAATTGGTTAAAATCTGAGTTAGTGAGCACTGCTCTTTTTCCAAATAAGTCCATCTACCTGACAGGTGCGGCTTATCAAGATGCTGATTAAACGGCATAATTAGTGCACAGGTGTGCACTGGTGACAGTAAATGTGCAGTTTTATCACACAACACAGTGCCACAGATGTTGAAATGTTTTGAGGGAACATGCCATTAGCATGCTGACTGCGGGGAATGTCCACCAGAGCTGTTGCCCGTGAATCAAGTGTTAATTTCACGACAATAAGCCTTCTCCAACGTTGCTTCCTTGAACTTGGCAGTAAATCCAACCGGCCTCACAAACACAGACTGTAGCGCTTTTATTGTGACCAGCACACCTGTGTGATAATCAAGCCGGTTAATAAACCTCTTAATGCGCCACACCTGTTCGGCAAATGGACTATCTCTGAAAAGGAGAAGTCTTCACTAACACAGATTTTACCAAATTTGAGACCAAAGTTTTAGAGAAATAAGTATTCTTCCATAATCAAAAAAGGAAAATTGTGAAAAATGGGGGCAAAAGTAAGTGTTTTGTTGTTGTTAAATGCAACCCCAGTTTACTTCATTTAACTCAAATGTTCTCTGTTTCCATCGAAGAATCAAGTGAAAAAGTCACTATGCCATGATGTAGACCATGTTCAGAGGCACGAACGCTGTAAACTGTAACATCTTTGATCTTCCTTAAGTCCTATAGGTTCGCTGTCGGATCCAGAATGCTTCTTTTAGAATTTTTTTTATCCTTTTCTTAGGTGTCCAACTCATTTCCATTGAACTTTAATTGAGCCCTTGAGAGAGTCACTGTTTTAAAGTGTCTAGCTGCCGGAGATCTTTTATCGCAGCTTTAGATGTTATTATACATTCTGTAAGACATATCCAGAATTATGTTTTTGACTTTCCAACAAAGTAGAAGCCACATGGGCACTTTAACAAAGTGAATTTCGGCAGTGCAGGTTATTCAGTCCCACACTTTCATCTTCCTCCCTGAATGGAGATTAAGAGAAGAATCCCCCTTAATCACTGCTTTGGAATTGGTACAGTTGTTTCCGAAGGGGAACTGCCATATTGCAGGGAGTAGTGGAGGTGCAAACTCATCCGCTCTTACAAGAATATCCTGCAGATTAGTGGCACATTGGTGGGGAACTCTAGGTTTATTCCCAAAATATTTTCGATCAGATGGGCTGTAGATAAAATATGTTAGTGGTTTTTGCAGGTTAAGCCTTCACATGTTGTTAGACGGGGCAGGAGTGGACACAAATACCGGGGTTCCTGCGTCAGGCCTTCCACATGCATTTATCTGGTGACTGTCATAACCTTTTAGATGTGACGCTGCCCCAGAGGGATGACGCTTGTGTATCAAACTCATGACACCATCATCATCAGCAGCAGAATCACTTCGTGCTGGCATGAGCCATTGTTCTCCTATGAAGATAGTGAAGAAGAAACCAGGGCCACATCGAGCATTGCGCACCACTCTGATGTTACGCCTCGCAGCTGCAGTCAGAGTTCAGTTCGTTGCAACGCTGAACTTGTAGCCCAGTCTAATGGCAGTTATAGTCACGAACTGTATTCTATTGATTTGTGTACAGGGACCATATTTTGTGTGTCGCTCAGCACTACTTTTTCGTGATGAACACACAACTTGAAAAGCATTCAGGTGACTATGCAAAGGTCAGATCTGGTGACATAGTCACATAGTGAAAAAGACTTTTAACCATGAGATCGAGACCCCGAGTCCCAAAGTGTTGTTGGGAAGTGTCGGGTCCATGACGGTCTAAACCTAACTACGTGGTTTTGTTGCAACCGACCGACAGAAACAAAAGTTTGTGCTGAGCATCCCAATTTTACTTCCCGTCACCGGCACAAAAAAATGTTTCACTAGTTCTTGGACGTGCAACAAACTGCAATGGAAAAAAATTATGAAATAGGTTTAATGCAAACCCAAACTCTTCTTTATCATTGGATTCTTATCAATCTTCTTTTCCATTGCCTTTTCCATTTTTGACGAGCACAAAGTGGAGGAAAGTAGCCAGACATAAATCTTCTTGGACCCTAAGCCTTTTTTTAGACCTCTTCTCGAAAATTGTAACCCATACTAAAGAGACTACATTTCTGTAACTACAAGGTCTATTTAAAAAATGTTGATGGTTCAATAACACTAGGAATTGTGAGATTTGATGAGATGAGTAAATATTGTGTATATACAGGACTGTCTCAGAAAATTAGAATATTGTGATAAAGTTCTTTATTTTCTGTAATGCAATTAAAAAAACAAAAATGTCATGCATTCTGGATTCATTACAAATCAACTGAAATATTGCAAGCCTTTTATTCTTTTAATATTGCTGATTATGGCTTACAGCTTAAGAAAACTCAAAAATCCTATCTCAAAAAATTTGAATATTTCCTCAGACCAAGTAAAAAAAAAGATTTATAACAGCAAAACAAAATCAAACATTTGAAAATGTCCATTAATGCACTCAGTACTTGGTTGGGAATCCTTTTGCACGGATTACTGCATCAATGCGGCATGGCATGGAGGCAATCAGCCTGTGGCATTGCTGAGGGTTTATGGATGCCCAGGATGCTTCAATAGCGGCCTTTAGCTCATTTGCATTGTTGGGTCTGGTGTCTTTCAGCTTCTTCTTCATAATACCCCACAAATTCTCTATGGGGTTCAGGTCAGGGGAATTGGCAGGCCAATCGAGGACAGTAATGCCATGGTCAGTACACCAGTTACTGGTGGTTTTGGCACTGTGGGCAGGTGCCAGATCATGCTGGAAAATGAAATCCTCATCTCCATAGAGCTTTTCAGCAGACGGAAGCATGTAGTGCTCTAAAATCTCTTGGTACACAGCTGCATTTACTCTGGACTTGATGAAACACAGTGGACCAACACCAGCAGCTGACATGGCTCCCCAAACCATCACTGACTGTGGGAACTTCACACTCGATTTCAAGCAACTTGGATTTTGCGCCTCTCCAGCCTTTCTCCAGACTCTGGCGCCTTGACTTCCAAATGAAATACAACACTTGCTTTCGTCTGAAAAGAGGACTTTGGACCACTCTGCAACTGTCCAATGCTTCTTTTCCATAGCCCAAGTCAGACGCTTCTTCCGTTGTCTTGAGTTCAGAAGTGGCTTGACCATGGGAATACGGCTATTGTAGCCCATTTCCCGGACACGTCTGTGAACAGTGGCTTTTGATACCTGGACTCCAGCTTCAGTCCACTGTCTTTGAAGCTCCCCCAAATTCTGGAAGCGACTCTTCTTCACAATGCTGTTAAGGCTACAGTCATCTCTCTTGGTTGTGCAGCGTTTCCTGCCACATTTCCCCTTTCCAACAGACTTTTTGTGGATGTGCTTTGTAACTGCACTCTGTGAACAGCTTGCTCTTTGAGAAATTTCTTTTTGTGTCTTACCCTTCTGATGGAGGGTGTCAATGATGGTCCTCTGGACAGCAGTCAGATCAGCAGTCTTCCCCATACTTTTCGATTTAGTTTACTGAACCAAGCTGAGTGTTTTTCAAGGCTCAGGAAACCCTTGCAGGTGTTTCGAGTTAATTAGACGATTCAAGTGATTAGTTGAATACCCTACTAGTATACTTTTTCATGATATTCTAATATTTAGAGATAGGATATTTGAGTTTTCTTAAGCTGTAAGCCATAATCAGCAATATTAAAAGAATAAAAGGCTTGCAATATTTCAGTTGATTTGTAATGAATCCAGAATGCATGACATTTTTGTTTTTTTAATTGCATTACACAAAATAAAGAACTTTATCACAATATTCTAATTTTCTGAGACAGTCCTGTATTACTGGTTAATACTGTAGTAGCTGAAGACAGAACACAGCAAACAGGGAAAATTCCCAGGTTCGCCTGAAGAAAAAGCACTGTAATTTATTAAATGAGGCCCTGGCTAGCCTAAAAACATTCCCAATTCATAGCAAAAAGGGTGCAGGTGCCTCTCAAAAAGAATTGGTGTAAATAAAGTGAAGCAAACCCCAGTTATAGGTGTTGATGTAAAAATAAACATGCCAAATTCTCATTTTCGAACCAGGATTTGCAGCTGTTCCATTGTAATTTTATATACTATATAACTATATATTTCACTTTGTTTATCACTCATATTGTACAATCTATCATAACAGAGCTGTTTGGCATCATTTTGAGCCATTTTGACCTCTCTTTGGTGGTCATCATATCTCTCCTCCATGCATTTTCCTCGTCTCTGTCTGTGTGTATGGAGCCCTTGCTAAGCCTATGGTGGGCGCATCTTATCATGTAACCACTCGTTAGAACCGGGTCTTTATTTCAAACACACCCATATGTTCCATGAAGTGATTGACAGAATTTTCAGCCACTAAAACTCCAAAACCATGCCGCGATCAGCCCCCAAAAGCCCCAAGCCCCTGTATGATTCGCCGGCCGGCATATTGGAGAACGGAGAAATCGCCATTTTAAGTTTCAGACGTGCATAGTTACCTAGCGAACACATTTCTAATAAGGTTTCAATTGAGAGTTCTCCGTTTTCGCACTGAAAACCGACTCAAGGTATGATGCAGTTCTAATGTTTGGCAGTGTTGGAGTTGTGCTTTCTGTTGCTTGTTGGCTGTAACTATTGAACGCTTTCACGGAGAGAAATTCAGATGTTATCGCTGAAATCTGTGGGAAATGCTCTTGCTGTTTGCTGTGTGATATGCCGGGGGAGATGCAATGGCCCCCATGTTAGAAGCATTTTCTGAGTAGTTGGTTCGCCGGCTGTGGCGTAAAATGCATGATATTGTGGCAGATCTTAGTTAGTTAGTAGAATAGTTTATAATGGTGTTTGCAGTGTGGAAAATGGTTTACATGATTAACCTCTTACACTCCCCCCCTATTTTGGAGCAAAAATGACGTACCCAAATTAGAATGGCTATAACTTCTGAACCACTCTGACTATATGCATCAATGATGTCTTGCCAGAAAGAAAACCACCCTATAGTTTCTTTTGAAAGTGTCAGAAAACATGTAAGTCATACAGAAAAGATTTAAGATTTTTGTCCTCCGAAAATAAAAAAGTATCTTTCAGTATAAATAACTACCTGTACAGATACAGCCACCGACAAAGGACAGTATAGGGTTGTAACAACACTATCAGTGAACAACTGCCTCAAATTTGAAGATTGGACAAATTATGACCATTCTACAGTGTTTCTACCATGAATAAATCCAGGCGGAGCTCTAAAAGGACATTTGGAGACACAAATGGACACATGGTAACCAAATGATATTCTGACAAATGATATTCTGACTAAAGGTGTTTTTTCCTTTACATTTTGATATATTTCATCAATTGGAGATAAAATGCTCACAAATTTAGAATTTCCAACTTCTCAATAAATAGATTTTTGGTATTACCAATGTGTATAACTGTGTAATAACCACCAATGCAAAATATAACTTTGACTCCAAGTGAAGCAGATTTATTGAGAAAGGAAAAAAAGGCATACAAATATCACACATCAAACATTTGGAAACAACAAGTATGCAACAAGCATCTCTACAAATGTTTTTTTCATGACTTCTGTGTCAGGATTCCTGTCTGAACCATTGTGTGTTAACCTCTGTGTTCCCCCAATCTCCTCTCCTTATGTGTCTGTCATTCTCCTGTTTGTTATTGTACGTCATGTGCTCGGTGTTTGTTTTCTTGGACCTGCCTCCAGACAATTTCCATGGCCACACCCCTGATTGGCACCCAGCTGCGGACAATCTGGATCGTTACCAGCTGATCCTGATTCCACTGATCACCGCCTGGCTGCTTATCAACCCTAGCCCTGCAGGCCTGGGTTGTCAGTCCGTTTTGTCTTCTGCCTCGGTAGTCTCACCTCTGTTCCGTGAATTATCTGTTGATGTTTCCTTGGACTAACTTCCTTCCTCTCCACTACGTTGTAGAATATTCGCTGTTCTGCCTGGCCTCCGGTGTCGAACCACGGGACCTCACACCGTCGATCTGCCTGCCTCCGGTGTCGAACCACGGGACCTCACACCGTCGATCTGCCTGCCTCCGGTGTCGAACCACGGGATCTCACACCGTCGATCTGCCTGCCCTCCGGTGTCGTGCCACGGGACACACCTCGTCGATTTGGCTACCTGTGTCGGACCACGGGCTCCACACATCCTCCTTTAAATACTGGTGAAATAAAATCTGTTTTGCCAGACTCTGTCTCCTGTGGTCTTGCTATTGTGTCCTCATCTTGACCTCCCGTGACATTCTGTTGGTCATGCTACTGGATGAAACAGTTCCCTTTTGGAAGGGGGTGGTGCACTTCCTGCAAATCACAGGTGTCTTGTTCTTGCAAAGAACACATTGCCTTTGACCCTTTGTTGCATGGTCATAGGGAAAGATGGGTCCACATGTTGCTGGTTGTGAAGGCTGAGAAGGATTCTGCTTGGTCATTTCTCTGATAATGGGACCTCCCTAAACCTTTTGTGCGTCACTGGGGTCTCTCCATTGTGAACTGTAAGCTCCTTGTAAATGATATAGCTGTTCACCACAGCAATGTCCAACATGTGGTAGAACACTTTTTTTATACCACTTCATTGTTTTCTGGAGAACACTGCAGTAGCCTATCAGTGCATCTGATAGGTCCACTCCTCCCATGTAGGCATTGTAGTCCTTTACAGCATCTGGAATGGGGACTCAGTTCTGCGGACAACTCCACCATTATCTCTCAGCCTCCTAGTGGCACTGCGACCACTGAAAGCATGGTGGAAGTTAGATGCCACAGTCACCAGTTTGGTGTCCATCCACTGGACAAACAGCAACTTCTCCACTCGTAGCCATCTACAGCAACTTCTCCACTCGTAGCCATCTGATGTCTCCCCGCTTGGCCCTCTTCCCCAGTTTATTGTCTTTGGTGGCAGAGAAACCCCTACGGTTCTCACGTATAGTCCCACAAGCCATTATTTTTTTTTGGTCCAAATCAGTCAGAAGCTTGGGACTGGTGTAGAAATTGTCCATATATACCTGGTATCCTGTTCCCAACAGTGGAATTTCCAGAAGCCTCATCACAGCAGAGTGGCCCAGTCCATCTGTCAACTGTACTGCTGTCTTCCCCTCGTAAATGAAAAAATTCCACCTGTAGCCATTCATGTCTGCAAGCACAAACAGTTTTATTCCCCACTTGGTTGGTTTTAGTGGTAAATACTGCTTGAAACTTAGCCTGGCTTTTGTGGCTACCATCCTCTCATCTATGGCCAGCCTCTGGTCAGGATGAAAGGATGCTTTACAGGCTACCATTATGTCATCATAAAGTGGCTTGACTTTGAAAAGCCGGTCATGCTGTGGAGTTCCCCTTTTCTCTCATTTTTGTCATCCTCATCAGGGTCACTGAGGTGCAGACACCAGAAGATGGCATTGAACCGACTTCGGCTCATGGCTGACGCTGGAAAGCGGAAATTGTACGGCGGTACTCTCCTCCAGTAGTCATCTCTTGAAGGGCACCTCACCAGTCCACAGAAAATGACGACGGACAAAAATGTGAAAAACTCATCCTTTGTTATGGGTTTCCATCTGAATTTTTTTCCTGCCGCCTTCAGTTTCTGTGCCATCTTATTCGTGTTTGTAACGATATTACATACCACAGTGAGGTGGAAAAAAAGCTTGAACAGTGGAAGGGTGACCATCTTGAATCTCGGCTGACAGCGGGGCCACATGGATTATAAGGGTGTAAATTGTGTGGGAGAGGCCGCGTGTCAGGGTTATCCGTCTCAAACCATTTTGCAGTCTCTTCTTCTTCACCTCTCCTTTGTGTAGTGGGGGTCTGTGCAGGCTGTGCTGATGGGGTCGTTGACACACTTATCCGACCTGTGCTCAGTGCGGGTTTGGTCAATGGCTTTGCTCTTTGTCTTGAACGTGTGAGCTTCGAGGGGGGTGCTGGAGGTGCAGGTCTTCTCTTTGTCCCGGATGGTAGTGGGGGAGGGACTGACGATGATGGCCCTGGTTGCTGACTGAGCCCAGGTGGTTCATCTGTGTCCTCCTCATCAAGTTTTGTTTTTTTGGAAAAAGTCTCCTTTCTATATGAACTTTGATTTCTATGACGCTCTCTTCGATTAAATATTCAATTCAATTCATTTTTGTATATCACAAATTACGAATTTGCCTCAGAGAGCTTCACAATATGTACACATGACATCATCTTGTCCCGGAACCCTCACATCGAAACAGGAAAAACTCCCCCAAAAACCCCTTTAACGGGGAGAAAAGAGGAAGAGACCTGTGGGAGAGCAACAGAGGAAGTGCAATAGATGTCAGATGTTTGAACAGCATACAGAATTACAAGACATTCAATGTCATTTCAACACATTCACACACAAATATCTCGCTCTGAACCCCAAATGGGGCTCGCTCGGGTCCAATAGGTTTCTAACAACTTAGAGCACTTAATATGCCCGCTAGTATCCTAGGTATGATCTGGGTTCGGCCCAGAACTGATCCTGGTTTCAGAAGCCTGATACCGGTTTTGAGCACTTAAATAGGAACCGAGGAACCCCCCCAGCAATGCTGCAACACCTGGAGCCCAGCAATCGGGTTGTTCTAACGACAAGGCACTTGTAAAACCCAAACCAGAAAAAAACACAAAACCGGGAAACTAACTGGTTCTGAATCATCATAACCACCTAGTTGAGAGGCTTTAGGTAGAGGCTGGGTTTAAAGGGTCCCAGAACATCTCCACTATATCACCACCAAATCAACCATTCCAGATCAGACTTGAAACCACAATCCCTGCTTTAGGAGGGAGATGTGATTTTCACCCATGAGTAATCTCTCTTTGCTTGTAGAAGACACAACCGCATCCTTAATATCAGTATTGTGTTTATGATCAACCCCTGTGTCTGTCTGTCTGTCATATATGGTTTCATGTCAGCTGCAGATTGCTTCACATGCCAAAGTCTGATTCGTCCAATTTGTTTTATTGGTAACTCTCTAAGCATGCCTTCATGTCAGCTATATATATGCGCACACAGTCATGCAAAATTCATGTTTATATGTGGTATAATTGATCCACCAGAATGCAGCCTTCTCCCCAATGTTTCTGTTTTCATGAATTCAGACGAGCACACTCTCCATGCATACAGTACATGCAGGCTTTTTGTTATCTGCTGAGAAATAAACTTGAATTGGCTATTAGTGTCTGACTGCTGGATACTGTATTTGAAATTCCACATGGCTAACAATCATGTTACTCATGTTGGAGATGTCCTTCACCAATGACTTGAAATACATATGGTAGAATGGTTAATTGGCCTTTTTAACTGCCTTGTGCAGGTCGATTTCCAGACAGCAGCCTGAAAAAAAAGACAAGAATAGAAAAAGTAATTTTCTGAAAGGTTCCCGCCGGGAGAGACTGCTAATCCAGATTAATTAACCAGCGAGCCAAACGCAGATGCAGCCGTGGTAGATGTCCCACTTTTTGACTGCACACCGGTGATCTAATGCTGGTTAATTATGGCTGCGCTGCTACTCCCTCCCAAGAGGAATTATTTGGAAAACTCACAAGGAATTCTCCAGTAAGGGGAACACATTAATTAAATTGAGGACACAAGACTGGAGAAGTGGAAGATGGACTGCAAGGTGTCGTTCAGGAAGACGTTTTCTCTCTCTGCGTTTTTTTTTGCTGCCTGAAACACAAGGAGACGTGTGTGTGTGGTTGTGTATTTCACTATGAACCATGCAATTTTAATCCGTCAATAAAACTGCTCCCCAGTGCAGCAGCGGATCGCTTACAAGGCTGTAAAAGTTTGATGCGGCTCTCGTCAGGTTAGATTTAGCGTCCCGGGCTCCGTAAATCGCCCACCATCGCAGAGCGAATGGCAATGTGTGGAGTGACGGATCTCAATCCTGATTTATTTATTGTTGTCTTAATGTCTGCCAGGACAGGCAATGCGGCGCGCCCTATTTCTGTTCCTGCACTATATGCTGGGAAGTGATGACTTTACAGACGGGACATGTCATTTTTACATATGGGCCTACATTTATGGCAATCAACAAACCTCGGCAATCGCAGTAGTACTGAACATTTATCCACAATATGTAATATTTATCATGGAAATGTATTACTATTATATGTATTACTTTGACTTTGGTTTCCCCATGTTCTACCATGTTTTCTTTATTTTAATTTAAGTGGGAACAACATACTAACATCTTATTCCACTGTTATGGCTTTACATTTCAGAGGTTTAAGTAAACGGATCTAAAACAAAGTGCATTGGTCTATTCATTCATATATTCCATCCATTATCTGAAACCACTTACCCCTCCGAGGTTGAGGGGGGACTGGAGCCGATCCCAGCTGACATTGGGCGAAGGCTTTACACTCTTGACAGGTTGCCAGGATCTCACAGAAGTGACATACAGAGACAGACAACCATTCACGCTCGCATTCGCAACTTCATGCAATTTAGAATCATCAATTAACCTAACCCTGCATGTCTTTGGACTGAGGGAGGAAGCGGGAGAACCTGGAGAAAAGCCACGCTGACACAGGGAGAACATGCACACTCTGCACAGACGGACCGACCAGTGGGCCCCCCTCTTGCTTAGTGGAGACTAGTGGATTCCTTCCTCATTTGCAATATTCTAAATCAATGTCTTGATTATAGGCTACAAAGGAAATTAAAGAGCTGTTAGCATAGCCAATAGGTGGCAGGTGCTGTTGTTTTCTGTGGGTGTTTTTCTTGGGAATGTGGATCCTTCAGATTAATTTGAGGAGTGCCTCTGGTTTGTATGCAACTGTGTCATGCAGTGCTGGACTCGCACTGGTCTGGCCTTGTCCTGCTACGGACTTTGGCCTGACTTGGTCTCGGTTTAGCTGGTCTTAACCACAACACTGGTCTCCAGTACCATTGCCTCATTTTGTCATCTGGGAAGTGAATGGAAAATAGTTGAGTCCCTGTTTGACATCGTGCACCTCCTTAATTAATCCTTTTAACCCCTAAGCCTATTTTGGGCCCTCCGCTCGAACATTTCATACCCACACTCTAAGGGGCTTATCTCGCTAACCACAAGGTCTATTTGAATAATTTCAATGGTATTATAACACTAACACTTGTGATAGTTTTTTAATACATGTACATATCAGTGTATATGTTATTGGTTAATGCTGAATGAATATAACACACAGCTCAAATAAAAAATGTTCAGGTTCGCCTGAAAAGAAAAGAACTTTTATTGATTTGCAATGATGCAGACGAAGGCTTAAACTCTCCCAAATCATATCACAACACGTCAGCAGTCCTTTTAAAAAAAAAAAATTGGCTTTGATAGAGTGAAGTATGTCTGAGAAATCAATGCCGGTGTACAGGTCAGCTGAGGTCAGCCAACGTCAATTCTGATTTTGGAAGCAGCCAATATAGCTGTTTTATTGTACTTTTAAATACTATATAACTATTTATTTCACTTCTTTTATCACTAATAGTGTTCAATCTCTCTAATACAGTAGTTGTAGGCAAAGAAGAGAATTTTCCAATCTGGTCCATCTTTCGCATATCTACTTCAGGCTTAATTCTATGAACTGCAGATTGTGGGCCTTTTTAAGAGCAGAGTGGTGCAGCAGAAGCGTGCTGAGCCCATAACCCAGAGGTCAATGGATTGAAACCAGCCTTAGCTAATTGTAGATACATGGACTCCATGCTGTCATTGTCCTTTTCCTTCCATACATAACATTGCCATGTTTTCAAATCTAAAACTCAGCTGTGTGTAATTTCTCCATGTTTAAGATTTTTAAAGTAAAAACAGCTTCTCTCCATCGAACCACGGATGCCAAAGATACATCACAAGCAGCCACATGCAATAGAACAAGATTCCTTGCAGAAAATGGAATGGGTAATGCCACTTTCTTTTATTTGACGAATAGCAATTCCTCTGCATGGTGTTGGACGAAGGCCAACCACTCATCCCCACTGTGCCGCCATTTGTTTGTGGTACTAACAAAGTCTCACAATTAAGTGGGGCCTTTGCTTAAAGCGCACTGCATGATCAAAGCAACACAACAGGCTGCAAAGACAATCTCAAGAGAACAATCAGTGTGTGCTTGTGAGCGAGAGAGAGGTGACAGACCGGAGGTGTGAAGTACTTTTGCATATATCAAAGTGTGAATACATTATATCCATGCGAGAAAGACAACACACCCAACAAATGTTTCATAAGTGTTTTTGAGTGGGAAAAGGAGTTATAGTTATTCATATGTGTTCATTTATGCATTTTCTAGGCATGTGCACTGCGTGGAGTTGTGTGTTTCCGAGTCAACGTTTTCTGTACCTTTTTAACCGGGTGCGTGGGTGTAAAGTGTTGTTTATCTCTGATATAACCTCTCTGTAGCCCGTTCCAGTTAAAACAGCTGCAGGTAGGATGGCACATTATGCTACTGCAGTCCTTCATTGTTTCCTCTCGCTCGCTCCGTCTGTCTTATAAAAGGGAAACGCTGTACCGGCTCAGCTTCGTCTTTTGTTTTTAATTCTTGACTCGCAACTGAACTCTGCAGCCAAGCTGTGTGTGTGTGTGTGTGTGTGTGTGTGTTTTGTTTGACGGAATCTCATTTCCACAAAGACCTGATGACCATATTAAATTGTGCTTTTACTAAATCTATCTCATCTTAGGTGTCATAGTTTGGGAGTCTGTCTTTAATTAATGAACAGACATTCTTTGAGTCAGATTGTGAAATTGTCTTGTGGGCTGATTTGGGGAGTCACAGCTTGAACCTGGTTCCCTGTCCACCGGACAGTTACAGCGGGAAAACTGGCTCGATTCTAATTGATGACTCCCACCCTTTGCAATGTGACTTTCATCCTTCTGGTCAGAGGTTTATTCTCCCAAGGTGTAGAACAAAGCGGCATGAAACTAGCTTTGTTCTATCAGCCATCACTCAGATGAACAAGTCGTAGCAGCATCGTACCGATGTTCAAGAGACAACATTTATTCATTTTATTTCAGTGGTTCTGGTTATTTAGTGGAGCCTTCATTATTTCGATCATGTTTCTCTGCATTGTTTGTAAAATGTCTGTCACGATGGATACCTTGTCTCTTTTCTACTGCAAACCAAATCTACCCATGAGCACAAATACAGTAACCCGAACCCGACCACATGTCTTTGTGGTGTAAACGCTAATGTGCCCCCGACACGGACGTGACAGGAAAATACATCATCAAAGCCAAGTCTTTCCTTTTGGTTCCATCTTTTTCTCATATCATGCAGTTGGTTCTCAAATCGTGTAAGCTGACTTTGTCCGCGACATCTGAACGATATTGCGAGATATTGTCAGGAGTGTGTCAAATGTATGTATTGATTCGACTTCTTCTTCTCCTTCTTGTTCTTCTTCCTTTTAAGTTCTGGCAGACTCGGCACAGGAAATGCATTGCTGCCTCTCGCTGGTTAAAACCAACAAGGCATTTGGTCTTGGCAAACGTTTATAATGTACGAGTTTATTCACAAATAGAGCGGGGGAGATAAGATCACAAGTGGTCAATTGAGACACGTGTGTGGACACATTTTAATGCCAGATGTGAACGCAACATCATTTATTTCTCTTGGTTCTCTTTCTTTCTCATAAAGGCCCGGGAAAAAAAACAACAGTTTGGGTTTATGTGCTCGGTATTTAACCCGCCAACATAAGGCCGAGGGCCTGATGTTGAATGAACAGCTTCATTAGAGCCAATGATGAAGACTTAAGCTGTGGCGTCACAAATCATCAGCCTCATGTTGCTGCAGATAAACACCGAAAGGCTACATCTCTGTGCGATCTCTATCCACTCACTGACTAATTAGCGGGATGGCGTCGTCACATGAAACCTGGTAACTCCCAAAACTAGACAAGTCAGACGCTTTTCCATTCAAAACTCAATTCAGATGTGACCTTGTTGACATGAAAAGGCTTTTTCCAGATAAAGGCTTTAATAATTAATGTACCTTGAAGGGTTTTAGAGATCAATACATCATTGTGAAGTACATCACAAAACTGTGGCATAATGGCCCTAAACAAATGGGACCACAGACCAGATGACGGATAGGCCTTTCCTCGAAGCATTTGTACTGATACTGGGTGTGATTTTAAAAAGTGCGAGACCTAGATGTGAGTTAAAACACTGTTGTTGTTGGAATTTTTCTTATTCTTCTAATTTAAAAATAGTTTGTACCTCAGACACCAGACGAAGTAAGTGCAAAGTTTCATGGGTCAAAATATATACGGAAACCAAGCAGTACAGTTGCCCCCCAGAAAAACCAAACCCATGAGCTAAATAGACACTAAAACGCTCTGTACAGCTGAGCGGAAAGAGGAAAGAAAAGTCGGGTGAGAATTTATTTACTAAAAACAACCTCTTTCACATAACATATGCATATTGACGCATTTGTAATATACAAATATTAATTTGAATGCAGCTTTAAGAAAATATAGTCACATTAGCAACAACGCTAAGCCAGTTTTGCAGCTATTCTTTTCTCAACGTTCATGATTATTTGGCATTGAATATTAACACAGATGGAGACACCAATAACACAGACATTAGTACCAAATGGCTAACAGTTAAATCAACAAAATGCTATAAAACTGTGCACATAAAGTTTGATTTTCGTCACTGACAACATTGCAACATGGTCCTCCAACCCATGAAACCGCATCGGTTGTTCGTTCCTACCCTCTAATACGACACAAACAAGGTTTCCTAAATTAGCGGTTATACTGGTGGAAGAAAGCATGTCCTCATACTTAAATATAAGAGTTGCAGTTTTTAAACCGTTTTGTTACGTAACTTGAGACACGAATGCAAGTTAACCTATGTTTGACTTTTGGTTTCGCACAGAACACGAACGGCTCCTGTGTCAAAGTCCTGTTTTTTTTTTTTTACCCATCCATCCACCCTGACCACATCCCTAAGCAAAATTGTTACATCCATTGAATGTCGCCGCCTATGAATGAACCTAAGGTCAAACTGGCAGTTATTTAGAGCCCATACTGTATGTTAGGCACCGTTCCATCAACAGGCACAAAGGATTTTATTGTGAACAGTGTTTAAATGTATTTACTGTGCTTGTAGCCTCATTGTTTATTCAATTACCTCACAGTTGGTAAAGCCAACTTATTTGTAGTGGGAATCAATCCATCATACACATGTGAGTGAATCAGACCCATGAAATGTCCATCAGGCCAACTCATTTTCTCTGCTCCCTACGATCAAACATGTTGTTTGGTTGTAGGCTCTCGGCCTGCTACTGCACCACATCCATGATTCGCTTAAAGGCATCAGTCTCAGTTACTGTGCCAGATTGTGCTCCTGTGTACTGTTAAACAAGAACCGAAGAATACCTATTTAAAATGAATCATTTGTGCTTTTACATATTCTATACAGTATTTAGTAGCCTGCCAGATCCAGTTGGTAAAATCAGTGTGACGCTTTGCGTTAATGGGGAAACAGATTGTGTCTCAGAGCACCTAACTGTGTCTCTAAGAGCTTTTCTAAAAATCTCTGTCAAAGCAGCTAATTAACAAGACAACGGATGGTATCTGTGGTAAAGAGGAGAGAGTTTGTTATACAGAGGGTTGATGTTAAAAGTATGGATGGTAAGGATTAATGTGAATATGACACACGCATCTTTTTCAGGATCTATCTATGTATGTTGAAAGGATCGTTCAGCTTCATTAAAACTTGAGTTTTGCTTTGATAGTTTTCTGGAAACAAGGCTACATCCCATAAACGAGGGCTACTGGGGCCAGAAAATCGAGAGTTGAGACAAGTCAACTGGTCAGCCGCATTATCTGAACCACTTTATTTAAAGCTGAAACTCAAGTCACTAGAACGGAAAATCGGTGTGCAATTATAGCATACACAATGAGAGGTTGAAAAGGAGTTTGGTATGTAAACTGGGATGTTCACAACTGATATACATGTTTGAAAAAGATAAACCTTTATTGATCCCCAGCGGGGGAAATTCTGTGGTTGCAGCTGCACAGAGATAAGTACAGATAGATGAAGTAAAATAAATAAATAACATGAGGTACCAACAGAGCAAGACGCCATATGTGTTAATCTGGAGGCAGTATACACCATATGTTTGCATGCAAAATAAACATAGTGAATGTATAGAACACAAATAGAGCCTTTGTGTACCCATGAGTCATATGGATCCTTTTTTATTGTCTACGATGGTGTGTGAGGACGTGGGCTGGCGGGGTAAAACAAAGTCTACGAAGTCTGTTTTTTTTGTGGTTTTTGTTGTAATATAATATCATCTGTTCAGTATTTGCCTCCCCACGGCAGGGGAGTGGTTTGATAGCAAGAGAGACTTGTGACGACAAGTTACAGGTTCCAGCCAGGCGGCAACCTTTGGTTCTGTGCCGATTGAAGCCAATTCTGAAGTGTCTTAAAACTTGCATTATCTCCACTGAGCAGCAGGGGGCGACTCCTCTGGTTGCAAAACAAAAGTCAGATTGTATAGAAGTCTATGAGAAAATGACTCTACTTCTCTCTTGATTTATTACCTCAGTAAACATTGTAAACATGAGTTTATGGTCTCCATCTCTAGTTTCAAGTCTTCTTCAATACAGCATGATGTTCATTTAGTAAATGATGGTTCATTTAGAGTCAAATAGACCATAATGCGGTGTGTGCTTCAGGGCGGGCTTACTCTCGTTGACAGGTCGCTGCTGCTACCTGAGCCCTATACGGCGTCTCTACGTGACTCCTCCTTCAAAACGGCAGTCCAACAGACCAATAGGTGACGTCACAATGACTACGTCCACTTCTTATATACAGTCTATGTTTCCAGCCAAAGCCATTCATAGGGACCATGTGGCTGGGTTGGTGGAAGTAAATGGATTAAGTTAGAATGTCTGTAATGTAAGTAATGCTAGGGGTCGTGTGTTTTATTTACTTTTCAAACACTTCAAAAATTTCCCATGAAGTTACCCTATATTTTAGATTAAGTTGTCCTAAAACTCAAATATCTCAACAGCTATTGGACGGATTGCCATGGAATGTTGTTATCTTAACTTTAACTCTTTGACTTTCCCCAGACCTACAGATTTCTTTTTTTTAAATTTAGATTAAAAGTGTCTGATCAGATTATTCAAAACTATAGAGCCTTAGAACAGGATTATATTGGCAAATATTTGCTTTGGCCTCAGTATGATATTCATGAGGCTCTTGATATGCACTCACACATCCATCTCTCAGACTTTCCCTTAATACTGATGAAAAGGTTCTGTTTCCAGGAAATGTTTTGATTAAACACCATGAAGATTTTCCTGCCAGTTACCTTTTTATTAAAACAAATGTTAATATTATT
Source organism: Pholis gunnellus (assembly GCF_910591455.1). Classification (NCBI taxonomy): domain Eukaryota; kingdom Metazoa; phylum Chordata; class Actinopteri; order Perciformes; family Pholidae; genus Pholis; species Pholis gunnellus. The sequence goes on from NC_136537.1 coordinate 5,866,844, forward strand.
CAGTCCAGAGCATTTACCACCGTGATAATGACAATGAAGTATTGTGGGTGGAGAAACAAAAACGGCTCACTGGCTGATTCATTGCAAATCTGATGTATTGAATGCTGTCCTTCAGATTTCAGATTAATGGGAAACAGTTTTTCAGACACTTTAGAGTATATAGAGTCCCGGTGGTTAGAATAACAAATATGCAGAGATAAAATGTGCTGGAGGATGATTTTATTCAACATAAACTGACTGTATTTTGTGTTTATATTATTTCAATTCAAAGTTTCAATTACAAAATCTTTAACGGAGCAAAGATAACACCACCTGTTGAGAGAGTTTCCACATTAATCTTTAATCTATAATCTTTAAAACAGCAGTCACAATTGACGCTTTCCTAAGTCCCGCCCATTCTGGCTCAGTGGTCCAATAGAAGTTGAGCAAGCTTAGAACCCAGGAGAGCCTCGGCCAACTTCACCCTTTCCTGTTATATTTAGATATGCTACGTCTATTCAAAGGTAACCTGCGTCTTCAGCAGCGAAGCCAGATCTGGGTCTGTGTGTGGGGTTGTCGCTGCTGGAGGTCCCGCTGGAGTCTGAGCTAGAGATTTCTGGTTGCATGATTTCGTCTTGACCTTTTCTTTGATAATATATCTGTAAGGGCACATGCTGCCTCGATGTAACTGTGTGTGTAACCGTTGATATTTATTTTGGTGTAAATGTCTAGCATCCCAACGGGAAAAGTTACCCGAGTCCAGTTCATCTCTGTAAACATATTCTTCCATTGCATACTGCAGTACTTCTTGAATTAGCCGCTTCTTTCCAATTAGCAATGTGTTCTGATTTCACCACTTCGGACATGGAAAATAAATGAAAAAAATAAATATGACATGCTTTTTCATAAATCCAATAAGTCGATTCTATTCTGACCTTTAACATAATATCAAATAAGTCACTACATGATTCATTTCACACATGCAGGATCAGCACATCTGGCAATACATATGCCACTGCATGCTACTGCCTGAACAATTCAACACAGTTAAATCAACACCTCTCCGACAGTCTCCACCATTTCTGAACATATATTGCTTTGCATTAGAAACATGTTCATTTGAAAACACTATTTAAATCCATTATTCATGTGCTTATTTGAACCATTACCTGTATGTATTTCAAAGGACAAAGAAAGAGCAGTGGAAAGCGCAACATGAGTTAATTAGGTACTGTAATGTAGACTATTATTTTCTGCAGTAATGACGAGACCACGGACACAAGGGTGGGTGTGTAACCATGGCAACACACTGATATGTGTCTATGTGCACACGTTGTGGCTGGGCCCACTGTTACCGAGCATGGTTTCAACTCAAAACACCTGCACGCTGCTTGACTTCATCTTATTACTGATTTGATCCACTGTGTTTAAGTTCCAATTTCATTTCACAGTGGCCTGTGGTCCCAATAATGTCATGGATATATGCATGAGCAAGATTGGTTGCGAGAGAGAGAGAGAGAGCGAGAGACCAGAGAATACCTGAGAATTCCAGGGAGTGGCCCATAGAGAGAGGTGAAACTTTACATGTTCCTATTATATTTGGGTTGATGCTATAGAGTGACAGCAACAGGGATTAGGGAATGGTGAAGTAGATGTTAGATCTCCCATTAATATGATGGGAAATGACCTTGAAAGGCTCCAGGTATGTTCCTGTGTGCGTTGAGTTAATTAAAGGTTTTCATACACTTGCCGGTCTCCTGTGTTTCTACCAGTTCATGCATCCTGCCAAAACATCATTCACCGCTGTATCCGATATACAGCGGTACTGCTTCACCCATTAATTGCTCATCGCTGTATTCATTGCAATCATTCATGTAGTTATACATTGAGTGCATTGATTATGTGGTTTGTGTGTATGAAGACCAAGAACTTGTCACCAACAGATTGAGACTGAGTGATTGAAACGGTGATATGCTTTTCCCTTTTTCTGAGGGTGGTCCCCCCCCCCCGAGGTGAATTCAACGTCAGTTAAATTCTGTCATTTCATATAAATACTGATCATTTCTGATAGGCGATGTTGAGTGCAAGCACTCTACTTCATCTTTTGCATCAATTACTGAGTTAATGCATACTTTGGTCCCCAGTGTGAGGCTCATTATGACATCATATTTTGGTACCTTGTATTATACCTCATATTCACTTCAAAGGCATTGCTTTGTTGAGTTTGAAGGAGCTTGCACATCGAACAGACTTTTGCAAATCTGCCATCCTGTTGGGTAATAGCATGTTGCTAAAGGTGCAATATTCCGAGATACGGAGCATCAATATAGCATCTAACAATGATTTTCTCTGTAAAGATATAATGTCTCTGTGTGTGCTGCTATCCGAGCTTCTGATTGTTTGCACAATTAGTTGCAGTAAGCAGCAAACCGCCGGCTCAGCCTGTTGCCATATTGAGAGCCATCAAGAGGCAATAAAATAAATCGTATTAAGCACCTTTAACATAACGCTCAAATGCAAATTTTGTGAGTGAGAAAACAAAATAAATCAAGACTTCCTGTAAAAAAGGAATTATAGTTAATGTAACTTTGAGGGTTGACACTAATGATTCATTTAAAATGTGTTGTTTCAGGGCCCACTCTCCTTATCACAGCGTGAGAGCGTGTGTTCATGTTTACGAAGCAAAAGTGTTCATCGGATTTAAAAGCCGCATATTGTGAATCTGTGCAGTCTGCGTGGGAGGGGATATGAACAAAAGGCATTAAGTGTGTGTGTGTGTGGGAGCGCGCACGTGTCCGTGTGCGTGTGTGGGAGCGCGCACGTGTCCGTGTGTGTCTGTTCGGAAGTGAACGGCAGATTCAAGGCATCTCCTGATTAAAAAAGAGAAAAGCCTCTTTAAGAAAGCAAAGCTGTGTGTGTGTGCCGAGTCTGTGTGTGTGTGTGTGTGTGCTAAGTCCGTGTGCGTGTGTGTGCTGAGTCTGTCTGTGTGTGTGTGTGTGTGTGTGTTAACCTGAGACTTTGATGATTGTCTGTTTTCATATCAGGATGCCATTAGAGGTCATCCCTTTGGAGGACGGGCACTAAAACCATTTAGATTGCGCTTTTAACCTTTGCAGACAATCAAAACACACAGACACACACACAATCTCTATCTTCTTTAACATCAGAAGCGAAACCCTCCCGTTTGTTCCATCACATAGATGTGACACAAAAGTCACTTGTTACATCACTATGTCAAAAGAGAAGCCTTCAAACAACTTATCCCTCTCGATTGCTTGACACACAGATGCTCGCGGATAACATTTTTGAGGCGATGTGCCGGAAGTTCTGTCTGCTTAACTCACAACTCAGTGAGGTTTATGCAGCAGTGTGTGAATGTGTGGGGCAAAAGGAGGCCTAGTAGCACCTGCGTCACCACTCCCCCAAATGGTTACAACAGGCCTGAACGAGGCATGTGACCGAACAAAGCTGTTTGTTGGCGACGCTATTGGTTTACTCGTGTCCCCCGTAATAACAGCTAATAGACGACAGCTAATTTAAATAGGTGGCAGTTGTTATAAAACTCTGTCTTAAAGCAATATTCACAGGCCCACATGTCCAACAGTTCGTGGCTGCTGTACTCATTACTCTTGTCCACACAGCAACCTGAAGCTGTCTTACGTGGACAAATGCAACACGTTCGCTCTGCCAACTTGTCACATACAAACACGAAGGGAAGTCCGATAGACCTCAACATGTTGTTAATGTTTATTCAAATAAAACTACTCGGCTAGGTTTAGAAGAAGATCATGGTTTGAGGGAAAATAAGTACATTTGTTATGTATCTAAAGTTAAGTACATAAGTGTAGTATGTTACGTACACATGGGACACGAACAGCTGCCTCCTGGGTGAAAGTCCTGTGTTTGTTTGACCAAACTCTTCCCTACGCAGACTTTGTTGCACATCATACTACGTCACCTGACTTCCTCCTTTACTCTCCTTATTATTATGCTAGAGGGGTACGTGGAGCACCACAGTTTGAGGCGTGGGGGGCCACTGGCCAAGCTGGAGTACGAAGCATACATCTATTGTTTTCAGATAGACTTGGAGATCCTTTAATTTGTCTATTTCCATCTCAACGTCATAAATGTTTCTTTTGAAGATGGTTTAAAGAAGAGCAAAAACAGCTGCAGGGACGACCTTTGTTGTATTGAATTTCTGTTTTCTTGTATTTTCTGCTTTCTTGAGTTCATATGAGCGATATCTAAGCGGACTAAGTTGACTACTCGCCAAGGAGTCACGTTGGTGCTTTGAGAGCTGCTGATTTTTCGACCCACTGCAGACTGTATGAGCGGCTTGACACACTCAACCTATTTGTGACCTTTCAAGATCCAAACCTATCCACTGTTTCAGAGGAAAAGAGCAAAAAATGAGAGAAATGTTAGCCAAGATGTGCGACAGCAGATTAGGAACTTGTCAGGCCCTTTCTCTAGCTTCTCTGCCACCTTCGGATCCTTTACCACCAATCTGTTGGTGTTACCAAGGCTGCAAATTATAATCACAAGCCCCCTACGTGTTGGCAGATTAAAAACCTTGGCAAGAAACTCTTGCTTTTATGAAGCACTGTTCATGGGGGCATGTTCTGTGGTAAGAAAAACACAAATCTAATTTACTGCCAGTTGGGAGCCGGTTACATTCATCAGTACCCAGCAAAACCCAATTACACCCCTCTCATTTAAAACCTAATGTTTAGACAACAAAGACAGCCAGCTGCGTCGAAGTCTTGAACACTTAAATCCACTCGCAGTGCAGAAATGATACAACTTAGTTTCTCAGGCCATTAAGCGAGGAACACATGGGCACTTTCAATCACCTTTATTGTACAGTGACAACCAGGAGGACCTTTAATCATCTATAATGTTAACACCAGACAGCCTGGAGTATTCTTAATCATCTTTAGTCGGTAATCTTGACGACGGGACAGCCTGTGAACTCTTCTATCTCCTTCAGCTTCACGTCTAGACGGAGGCATTGTCAAGGATCCTCCATCAAACGGTTAATACCGACGTCAGGTGATGTGTTTGTGTGACATTGTGCAGCTCAGACGCCGTGCATGCTGATGCGGCGGCAAACAGAGGGGCTCTAATTATTGATGACAATGATCACAAATATTTGTTTGTGTGAAAACAGCTGCCTACTGTTGCTCGAAACAAGGTTGCTGAGAGCGGCGAGAATGAACCAGAACAGTGAAGTTTAGGACCATAAAAACCAAAATGATGAAATGTTCTGGAAAGGACTTCAAGTGACTCCTTTCACAGTACACAAAGTCGTCTGATCCATTAGTCATGCCAAAATATTGATTAGTGCAGCCTTAAATATGCAGTAAATATTAAATATGCAGTGTACTTTTAATTAAGGTCTCGTCTAGAGAAGCACAAAATATTGAAATTTGATCCCCAAAAGATCTTTGCATCTCTGCGGCATGTTCAGGAGATTTGGATAACTCTTGGGTACGAGTAAAACCCCGTCTCTTCAGTGAACAAGCATGTCACTGGGAAAAGAGAGAGTTAAAGTCATTGAAATTGGGTCGGATGAAATCTTAAGGTGTGTTTCCATCCTTCTGTCTGATTCCGCCGAAGAGACGGAAAATAACGGCGGATCCAAATGTCTCCTCATCGCGAATCACAGCTCTCATGTAACCTTCCTCACATGAATGCATGAAACAAACACAAGTGTCATATTTGCAGCTACTTTTCAACATGAGGTTTGACTGGCGCTCGATTGATTACGTCATCTTGTTGCGCCCTCTTCTTCTGCAGTGATATAATGGTTTTCCCACTGAAGAATTGGTGCCACCTACTGCTCATCTCGACGAGCCAAACTATCAATAATGAAATATGAATAATGGATGAAAACAACCATGTTCACCACCAAAGATGTTCTCGATATTCGGTTAAATGCTGAGATATCTTTGGATTCAAACCTGGCTATAGATGACCCCCAAAGTGGGACAGGATATTCAAAGTTGTACATTCAAAACAAAGTATTACTCCTGACCACTGCCTTTGTATAGGTGGACAGAATACTAACTAATAGGGCTACTTCAGATTCACTTTGTGGCAAAGTCATTTTGTTTTTTTATAGTTCCTGATGGGCAAAACAATCGATGTATGACAACCATAAATCCTATTTCTTCTGGTGTTGTGGCTGGAGATGAGTCAGAGGTTTGGGTCATTTCTTTGGACACATCATCTCTGGGCGCTGAAGGGATTTCCCATCAGCGACCAAACCAAAAGCAAGAACATTTATTGGGGTTTGAGAGGGCAAATCTACAGTGATATAGACAATAGGATCATAATGCAGCTCTACTTTCTGATTTTGGCTAAAAAGCAGGTTGTGTAATTATTTACAAGCCTGGCCTTGGGAAAGTTTAAAGCAAAAGTACCACGGTTTGTTTGGTTTCTCAACTTGCACTTTGGACAAACGTCCAAACGTGATTCACATTGTCCCCGTGGAAGTAACACCAGCACGGAGAACAAGCGTCCCGAGGCGAGGGAGACAGCAGTGTAACATTTAGTAGATTTTACACCATGCAGTGCAGATGGTGCTACTTTGACAAGCTCACACTACGGCAGCAGTGAGAGGACAAAGGGTGGTGCATGTCTTCTTCATTACAACTGATTTCACACACACACACACACACACACAGTTTCTCTGCATTTTTGTCTTGCATTGTCTCCCGTTCTCACACACACTTTGACACTCACACACAGAGTGATGCAAGCGCACGCACACACTTGTTCATATACAGACATTGTACAGACTTTGATTAAGGAAGAGCGCAAGATAGAAGGAATACAAAATCAGTTTCCACATGAATACAGTAAGATGAATGAAAAAATAAAAAGGTGAAATCCATTTGGTATTTTTGTCATCATCTTCTTATCACGGTGAGGGGATTGCGGGACATCTATTTCTGATGTCAGCTGAAAGCTCTTTATTTCCACCTCATCTGGTCAAAATTCACTTTTCGACTGACTCACAAGTCGCCACAGAGGAGAACGTCAGAAGAAACTACATTTCACACAATAATGATGGAACCTTCGCTCTCGTATACCCGCTGCTCGTCTTTTCTAGATTTGACAGAGGCCTGAAAAAGTTTTGTAATTTGAAGGAAAAAGAATCTGATGAACTCACTGATTTGAAAGTAAATGGACTGTGCAAGACCAGACCTTGTGGGACCAAAGAATAGTTTTTTTTTTGGAAATAAAAGTGCTATTCAGCAGTGGGTTTTGTTAACTGCAGATATTTTCTGTAATTTACATGAATAATATAAATTTGCTTAAAATGCTTGTTTTATACATTTGTTTTATTATAACCCCGACCCAGCGTTGCTCTTGGGAGATAAAATTCTAGATGATAAGGAAGATTAGTTAGCAATTGTTTTTTCAGTGTTTTTGTAGTGAAAGAATAAGAAAGATTTAGACAAAGGATATACATTTACACTGATTGACCACATGTCGACAATGAAGAAATAATCAAAGACAGAAAGAGTACTTCTATTGCAGTTCGGTGCGTTCTTGAAAGAAAGATAACAGTAATAGTACTACACCTAAGTTCCATATACAGCCATCTAACATCTCTCAATAAGTGCTTGACATCATTCTTTTTGCTTCGTATTTAATGGGGTCGGCTGGGTAAACTTAAACATAAATGTCATTGTACGCATTTTGTACACATCACTGTTCTTTGGAGGCTATTTAAGCTGTATAAAACATAAGACACATTAGACAAGTTTGTTTTGGCTGATGTTGACATCATTATAACATGCACTTTAATAATTGTTAAGGCGCTAGCCTGCCATAACCATACAGGTTACCATGCAGGTGCAGGAACCCCAGACACAGCGACGTGGGGAAGGAACAAATCTCTTAAAGTTCGTATTGCAGCCTTCTAAGCCATTTATCTTGGTGCTCTGTGTGCTTTATTTTTATACTCAGTCTCAATTGAAAATGACCTCAAAACCAATGTTTTCTGCTTATTTAACTCTTCGACAGTGAGAGTTCCACGGAGGAACTTTGGGGTTGACACTTATTCATCAGGTAACTTCCGTACTCAAAGGAGCACCACTTCCATACTATCTTCTTATCTTCTATCCCAAAGCATTGTCTTTTCCCAAACCTATAACCAAGTAGTTTCGCTACCCAAACACTGCAGGGGCTTGCGCACTGATTGCTCATTTTGGTGGACATTGGTTCGGAGAATGCAGGAAAAAAAAAAGAAATAGCTTTATATGAACTAATATTCAAGATGTCTAGAGGCTCCTTTCCAAGAAAATAACGTGCGCCTGTCGCTGTTCCTTTGCAACAGTCATATATTTTGTTATTGGAGTCATTGGCGAACAACCTATTCTGTCCTTTTGGTACGGTGACGTCTTGGTAGTGTCACAACCATCTGTTGTTCTCCAAGTGATCGTCTGTGCGCGTTTGCATCTTTGCAACCTTTCCTGCTTGCCTGCATACTTGTTCCTTCCACAATAAGAGGGTCTCTTTGACAGAGTCGTAAGGCGTGTTGCCCTCGCTCACCGTTGCTGACCCGTGTAATGTCTGGGTTATGCCCGGGTCGGAGGCCTCGCTGGGTGGCAACGATGACAGGAGGGCATTCCACCAGTGCCATGGAGTTAACCATGCATACGGCATGTAAGGAGTGAAAGTCACTGAACTAGTGGGAAGTAAACTTTCAATTGCAACACCATGCTGAAAGCCATTAACATTTTTAGCATGTTTGTGAAAAATACTTCCACACAAGCACAATCAATGGTTATTACAATACGCAGTACATGTGAATCATGTCTATAACTACTTGTTTCTGATTAACAACAATCGAGATACTTTTTTTTTGCCAAGTATGGGTTTCATGTAATGGAAAACATTTTAAAATGGTTTATTAATTAAAAAGACTTAAGCTGCTTATTCTCTTCAGCCTTATATAAGTTACTCACTTAAGTTTTCAAAACAAACGCAAAGTTAAAGTTTAATTTGTACTTCATGCTGTCTCATTTACAATGGAACAATGGTGACAATGTTATAACCAGATTTTGGAAAAGGGAACCTTTCTCAAGACAAACATTTTAAAGTTGCCTGCAAACAGTTGCTTATTTAAACATCCAGCATATATGGAGCAACATTATCATTCATTTGGAGTTGTGTTGCTGTCAACCTGGCAAATATAAGTCATGACAGGCTTCACCTTTCATGTTAAATCTAGTCAACTGATCTGTAATAATGTTAATATGAAAACATTGAATAAAAAAAAAACTATCAAGTAACGTTCAGCAGGGAGTATTGGCCCCAAAGGATACATATGGATGTTTCCATATTTCCTTCTAAAAATACAATATTTGAATGGTGTGCCACAATGTAGGGGCTCCAATATGAACAACATCCATTATATGCCAAGTATAACAAGCCAAGGTTGCTATTTGAAGATATCTGCTTCTGCCTGTCAATCGCTTGGATCAGTTGTACGTCATTGTAGGAGTTATGGGTCTGAAGATGTTGAAACCTAAAAATATGTTTTTCTTTGCCTCTGTTGAACATGAGGGCTCTTTGTGAATTTTATAAACTCGTTGAGATGATGAATATATGAATAAAATGTTTGACGACTGTGCTTTAATGAGACACACTGAAGCTTTAAAAGAGGGTTTTCACAAACTGGAAATTATTTCCCAATAGGCTAATTTATTCCGTCAGATGCTGCAGACCTTCTTACAGCATTCTTTTCTTCAAACCTTTTTATTTGCAAAGCAGCTTTCTTCTCTAATCCTCTCGGCCTCTGCAGCAGAAGCACCATTACTTTTTACTGTTAATATTATTTCATTACAATGCTTTCCCTTGTTATCATAAAAGCACAGCTGGTGGTCATGCCTCTTACTCGTACCACTCCAGGCTACTTTACATGTTGGAGAAGTGGACAGCATGTTGCATTACATATTGTATTCCTTTTCTTTGTTCTTCTGCTGCTTGTATTATGGTTGTGTGTTTTTCTTTCTACCTTATTATGATACAAACCATTTCGATAGTTTCATTTTAATTCTCATGTTTTTTAGGTCGGGGGCAGCGTAACAAGCTCTCAACACAACGTTGACGTATTATTGAGTCAAGTAAGTCTTAGCTAGCTCAGCTAAGTGGGGAACCTTATTAAGTTAATTTAGCTCAACATTCATGAGTATAATGGGGAAACATCCAGGATTCACCAATGATCCATACAGTCACATCACATTGCCCATTATACTCATAATGATGATCTCTTTTTTTCTTCTCACCATTAAAACTCTGAGTTAAATAGCCCTTATAATAACCCTTGGAGCAGAATGTAGGTTTAATGACTCTGGGGTTTTTGCTTAATGTATCCCAAATATTTTAATACATTCTTTAATAGATAAAATCCATGAGGACGTAAATGTATAGCCGTGTTTGTGACTTGTTTCCGAAGAGGGACTCTGAAGCCCGGAGTTTGTGTTTAGAGTTTGTAGAAATCTTGTCCAAAATTTGTCTAAATAAATAATCTTTTATACCCACATTGGTGGCATCTGACATGCATCAAAACAACCGCGCCTTGTTTTCTATGAAAGCTCACATACCAGCAGAGTAATGATACTCCGCTGTCCCCTCGCATTCAGCCCTGCCTAGCACTACCGCGACAATTCCACAAGTGGAACACAGCCGACAAAATGCTAAGTGACACGACGTACGTAGCTGCTTGTGGAAAACATTGTGGTTGAGATTCAGGGTTTTCCAATGAACCTGGATTAGTGTAACGAGGGACTTCCACATTTGCTTTGACATTCAGCCACAATAAATCAGAGTTTTGCGCTGCACCAAATTTAGTGTATGAAAAATGAATATGTCTGTCTTGACATAAAAGTCAAGAGTGTGTAGTACACGAGTAAGCAAGCCAGGGGACCCATTACAGCGTTCACACTGCATAGCTGTGTACGCAAGAAATGCCCAGATCTTTGCTACACTAGTACGAGTATGAGACGTGATCTCACTGCACTATACTCAACTGCACCACAATGCGTTGTGTCTAGGTGGAAGTCTTGTAAGAACAGCTAAAAAAGCTGTTAATATCTCTCTTTATTAAGTTTTAGTGTCGTTTCAGACAAGAAAGTAACCATTTAGATTCCCAATTTGTGTTTAATTTATCCAAGTAACACCTGTTTGAAAATGTGCTGCCATCATTTCCAAAGATGTGACAGAACCCACTGGCCGAGTGCCTTGAGACTGGCTCGGCCATCAGGGCTGACCATTTGTTATTCAGTGTGAACAGTTAGCTGGTAAAAATCATACTTAAACGTTCTGTTAGTAGGCATGTACTGAGCACACTGGAGCCCAAAAACATGCGAGAACCACACAGCCTCCAGAGCAGAGAGTATGAAGTAAACACAAATTGAGTTTGTAGCATGCAGTATGCAAGTACGCAGTGCAATCGTTTGCAGGATTTTAGTATGCAATTTCGAAGAAAGCCCAGTCACTCTCCTTTTAGCTCTGTCTTTGGTCTCTACCAACTAATGGGGGAAATAGATAATTTCCCTTGGGTTCCTCACACATTAAAACACAACACATTTAACATTCCACAGTCATTTGATCCTTGGTCAATATGGAAATAATTGCGTACAGCTTTAACTCTTACATAAGGCCCCTATGGGTTAGACCTCTTGGGTTAGAGCCCCTGATGTTGCTGTGCTGTTCCCGCTTTGGATTTTTCAGAAATGATCTGTCAACCAAGCAAGCAAGCCCGATGCTGTTTTTCCCTCCTATTTCGATATATAGGCTATCAGTGAGAAAGCCACCTTCCCCCTTTCTTTCTTCAATAACTGCAGAGAAAAGTAAGTAATGTGGTGTCACTCTCAGCAAAAACCTACCATAAACTTGCTGTTCAAGACCGCAATATTGCAAGATGCATGGTAGCAAGCCCAGTGTGTCACAGATGTGTGTACTTTCAATAATAGCCTGACTGACTGACAGAAGAATGAAAAAAAACTTGCACAGCAGTAAAGGAGCTCAGTGAGGTGACAGCAGCTGCCAGAGGAAGGTGAAAAAGTTAGAAATACATTTGCAAGCGTCATATCATGACACTGACTTTGACTACTCTGAAGGAAAACGATGTCTGGTGTTTTTGTCTAATATGTCTTGAATTCCCTGTTTTCCCTTTCTCTCTCTTCTCTGTTGGTTTTTATCTGATCAAGACTTTTTGGTGCATGTTTTACTATGTGTGTGAGTATCCTACTGTGAGAAAACTGGGATCCAACAGGGTATACCAAAGTCCATTCAGAGACCTGCTGAGATAGAAATTAGCCTCTCAGCACACACACACACACACACACATTCAGACGTTTGAGTTCCTCTGTGCTTTAAACTGGAAAATACTACTTAAGTAGAAGAAAGTCTTCTATCTTCCAAATGAGTCTTGGCTGGTAATTAAATCCAAAAGGTAATAAAAGGAAAGTCTTGTTGAAGCAATTGCACAATCGTTCTATTGTCTGCTGCATTGTGCGGCATGACACTATACTCAACAAGACTCGCAACCCAGCCTCCAGAAACAAATGTCGGCTTTGTACGTTTCTGCAAAACCACGGATACGTTTAATGTTTCTGATCCAAATATATGCTACATCATAAATATGTTTTATATTAGGCTCTTATAGATCATGGTTTCTATTAAAATAATATCGTAGCAATGTAGCGTAGCAATGTAGCCAAGCTACCATCAAAAGCAACTGCAATCTTCTTATTTACCCGACCCTTATTTTAATATGATGTCACTGCAGTTACAATGGTGGACTCTGCAACCACCAACACAAACTCCTATATAGAGAGAGTATCACTGAATATGAATACATCGATTGGCTAATGGGAAAAAAACAAATCTTATTTTGTATCACAACTGAAGCTTGACTTCATGAAAATATGAATCATGCAACTTTAAATATAAAAAGCATCTTTGAAATAACATTTCATTGCATCTCCAACAAGTATTATCGGCCTAGTTTCCTAGAAAGAACTGAAACAATTAGCCTCACTGCTGTCCGCTTGAAACACTGATGATGGATCTACATCAGACCTGCTCAATCGGCTCATCCCAGCCAATCACGAATAGGTATTGTCTCTACACATACAGTAGAACACATTATTAATGTTCAATGTCACACTATACAATCGTACTTTCTGAGCTTTGTCCGTATTCTATTGTCTGAGTGAAACACACTAATTCTCATCAAATATGGCGTTAACAGTGTTTGCAACTACAGACTGAAAGTGCAGCAGAGAACACAACACGAACACCTCTCAGATCATAAGGGAAGCATCTGCTCCACCAATGAATTCAATATTTTATTGGGAGTGGTAATTTAGTGGGTAATAAAAGAGTGCTGGTTTCTATTTATTTTAAGATCAGATGCCTGATTCTTTCATTTCAGTCATAAATGATTTTCATTTCTTGAATAATGAAGAAGAGAGTTGAATAATCTGTTTGTAAATGGAGATCTACTGTTAAAGTTAGTGTTATCCACAGGGCTGTTCGCCGCACCCTTCCCCCCTGTGCACCCTCCCTTCCCGCTCTCCTCTTATCCTCCGTGTCTTCTGCAGAATGGCAGATGAAGGATTTTTCGGAGGATTTCTTACATCCATACCATCAACAAACCTCTGGCAGACAAAAAAAAAAAGCAAGAGGCCTAGCGATAATTCTGTCATCCGGGCCACGGATGACTCGTCTAGTCATGTCCCAGGCAGATAAGGCCTTAGAAGGGCTTTCTGTCTCTGTTGTCTGTCGAAGTGAAAGTTTCCAAGGTCACGCCGACGTGGAATTTGGTTTCGGCGCTTAACAGCCGAGCTGTACACAAGAAGAAAAGTCGAGGTCACGGTATGGTGTTTGCGTTTTTTCTTCGGGGGGTTCAGTAACTTTCTCCATCTCTGTCTTTGCCACACTTTCCCTCCCTCCTCTCTGACTCACCTACAAGCCTCCATATCCTCTCTTTTGCTGTCTCATCCTCCATCTTTTTTTTGGCTCTCACTTCCTCTGTGTAAACATTTTTTTTTTCTTCTCTCAATGCTGGTGTGATTGTGTGTGTGAGGGCGTCTACAGTGAGTGTGTGTTTCGGAGGGTTTATTTTTTGGTGGAAACTCAGAGCAAATAAGGGGATAGAGGAGCAAAGCACAATTGGCTGGGGCTTAACTTACTTTACATAATTGTTGCCTATAAATGCATTTCGAACGTCGGGGGTTTAAGCGCCTGATGTGCTTAACGGGGAGAGAAATAGGGCTGAGGCTGTTGCGAGTCATCCTGATGATGGAGATGGAGATGGGGGGGAGAAAGAGACAGAGGTCACATGGGGAGACAGAGGAGTAGGGGAAAGGAGAGAGCAAGAGAGACAGCAAACTAGAAAACCGGTACAATTGGACTGTTCACCAAGATGTGTTGGCTGTTGTCTTCATTACGCTACATCACTCAGGCCTCACAAGCTGTATTAGACTGTACAGGACAAATGACCTGCACCGTATTGCAGTGCTCACTTCCTTATTCTATTGTTCCGCATGTTGTTGCACGTCACACACGCGTTCTTACTCTGAGAATGCACTCGCAGCAAGGTGCAGAGCAGTGAGAGCGTCAGTGCTCAATGCAATTGGCCATTTCCTGTTGACTCATATGCTGTCCGTTGATCAATCATGTGACGGATGAAATAGGTAACATTATAATCCTTCTTTTCTCAAAAAGTACTTGTTGCAAAATATAATTAATCCAAACAAAAGATGAATGTAAATGAATAAAATGAATGAATAAAATAAAAAAATACTTAATAAAAGATTAAGAATACATCCATACTACTTCATAATACTAAGTTTCCGTTTCAAAACAGAGTTTTAATAATAAAACGCTGTTTTAAGCTTCCCTTCTGCGCATGCAGGCAACAGCTGCTAGCATAGACAACAAGGTCAGAATGCCTTTAATACGTCATGTTGAGTTAACCACTGAATCGAGGCTAATGTTTGTTTTCTTCCGGAAAAAGGGTCACATGACAGGAAGGGGGTTAAATGAGGATGAGGCAGGGGCGAGTCGCGACCGATGAGACCCAATCAAGAAGCAAATGCGGGTGTTTGCATCATCGTTTTCAAAAGGTCTCCGTTTTCTGCCTGTCCAGACTAAAACGCAGCCCCAGAGTTGTCAAACTAAAACGGCTTCAACAGCGTTTTTCAACCGTCTCCGTTTTAGGGGTTCTAGGCGCTAACTTTGCAAAAGTTATGCGTTTTTAAAACGAAAATCTAGCAGTGTGGATGTAGCTTAGAGTCTGCAGCCATGCTAATGCTAATGTCCGAATGCTACACTAATATGGACTCAATGACGAGTGACGAGCAGATGTTTAGCAGCTATAATGTTTACCATGTTCATTAGCCTGTTAGCATGCTAACATTTTCTGGTGTGCACTAAACACAAAGTACAGCTGAGGCTGATGGGAATGTCAATGCTATTGCAGGTATTCAATCATAAATATCCAACAGTATTGGACAAAATGTAACATTGTACGTGATGATTGCATTGGAGAGCACAGGGGGAAGATCAAAGTTATTTCAATTCATCCTGAGGGGAACATTAATGATATTTCACAAAGAACCAAACACGTAAACATAACCATCCAACATTAGCCACTTGTAGCCCTTGTACGTTCTCGGCACCGTTGACTGTACCGTACAACGTACTGCTTCATCAGCAAGAACATCTTTGCTTTTATAAAATGAGCCCTGTTTGCTGTGATATGTTTCACTTGTGGGTGTTACAAAAAAAAAAGCCGTTTTCCAAATGCAGTGTAATGAAATAATATCTGGTTTCCGTGGGTGTGTCATTTACACATATGAGAGCAGCTGTTAGAACAAAGACTGTCATTGTCGGGGGTGGTAAGAGCACTACAATATCCTTCTGCTTTACCAGAACTATTACTTTGCTCAAAATGGCCCAAAGGCACAATACCAAAAATGGAAAAGAACAACTGACAGAGCAGTTTTTCTTTTTTTACTATAATTATAATTTGATCTTTCCTTCTCATGTTTCTACCTTAATGGCTCTTTTAATCACCCAGCTCCCTGCTCTCTATTGTAGAAATACGACATTAGTATTTGTGTCAATTACAGACCGGTGGACTCAGTGCCAGACTCTTGTCGATGCTTGTGCCTTCCCTCGTTTGGCCAATAGAGGTTGATTAAAGTCAAACTTTACTTCGCGATTATTCAAGTCAAAATTGAGTTTCCGACATCCGGCGGCGCTCCTTTACAGTTAGGACGGCACGTGTATTTTCCACTCTTGGCGACTGCCAGCAAGAGCTTGTTCTAAGAGAGCTGCTTTTTGTTGTTGCCACTGCCGTCAGCAGAGCCACAGTCCCTCATGTTGCCCTCCTGCTGCCTCCACCTCCCATCGCAGCACCTCCACACAGGAGGTGGTGGTGGTGTGGTGGTGGGGGGGTGCCTTGATCAAGTGTCATCCGTGGAAGAGAGCCCAGCGGAATGAGAGCTGCTGGAGGAGGCTGTAAAGTTGGAGCCCATGCCTGTAAATCCTCTCGGCTGGCGGAGGCCGCTCGGTGTCCTGTGCTGGCCGCTTTGTCCGCCAAGCCAAAGCCCAGTCATCCGTGCGAGAGTCCTGCTCCTCCTCTGGCTGTGGTCCTGGTGCAAATCCCAGCCGCTGCCTTCACTCCTGGCGGCTTCGCAGCATGGCCAGATAAGAGGATTTTTTTCCTTTTTTCCTCGGCAGCGTTTTTGTTTCTCCAACCTCAGATGCCAGCTGCTGACGGTGCTGAGGTGAGGTTGTCAAATGTAGTTTCAACAACGTATTGTCTTGCCAGTGGTGCTTTTGTCCATTTCTCTTCCTGTTATATATTACCTGATTGTACATTTTAGTAGAATCATGGTTTGTATGTGGAATTTCCACTAATCAACCTATGCATAGTAAAGAAAACAAAGTTTAGAGGTGATGGAGTCATGGGCTGCAACTAAAGTTACAGGTGGAGACTTAACAGCTGCTAAAAAACTAAATCTTTTTTAAATGCATTCAAAGACTTAATGACTCACATAGACATGATGACAACTGTTAAGTTCCATGCTTTGTTATGCTAACAAATGTCATTAGAGCGCAAACCTCCACCGACACTGAGCATGTCTGAAGAGTCATTTGCCCTTTGAGTTAGATTTTCTGTGCAAAGCACGTTTTTCAGACACAAGCATTATTTAACCTGAGGCCATTGTCTTTTTACTCAAAGAGGTGTGAGTCAATGCATGTGCATTTAGAGCAGCATAGACATCTGACAGCTCGAAGCCCCTTCAGGAGATGGTACAGGCAGCATTGTAGTTTAATGTTATACAAGTAAAAATACATCCGTCTCTCTTAGGGGTTCGTCCTGACAGGCGGAAGCATATCTGAATATGACAAATAGTAATTTATTTATGGAGACAAACTTATTTAGACTGCGAGAGACTTCCTCTTCGAGTTAGTTTCCCTTTTAGTCAGACTTCAAAAACACATTCTCACTCCCAACTGTTGGAGGCCCTGCACTTTAAACTATGACGCTCTAGGTATCCCGACAGATTTGGACATGTGTCAAGTGTCCACTTGTTACATGCAGAGTGAATTTTCTAAATAAATGCCCAACCTAGGTTTACTTTAGTCTTTTAGGTTTAATTGGTTAGGTTTAGGAAAAGATAGTGGTTTGGGTAAAGAATAAAGAATGAGCCACATAAAATAAGTATGTTTGTAACTTACCAAAAGTAAGGTTTAACAAGTCAATGTTGGCTTGGTTTCAAATGGGACACGAAAGCGGTTCAACCTGGTTGAAAGTCTGTTGTTCTTGTTTCATCCAACCATCCATGCAGACATCCTGCCTGTGTGGACTTTCCCGCTCATTCTACCAGTTGCTCTGACTGCCTAATAATATTGGGGTGGGTTTACATTGGAGTTGGTTGAAATCCCGGTGCATTTCATACAGGGGACACTGACCAAGCGCAGTATTTGACGAGGTAGGAGTGAGAGCGGGGTAGGAGAGAGCATCGCCTGTAATAATCTCAGCTGTTACTTTCCCTGTCTGCATTTTTTTTCACATTCAAATGAGTACTTAAAACAAGCCAAGCAGGGCCTCAGTTTCCTTTTTTACATGGAAGAGAAATCAGCATCGTACTGGAAAAATCTAGCTTGTTAATTTATCCCCTACGCAGGTTTCTGGTCTCCATGACATTTACTAAGGAAACAGTTTACAGGACAAAGTCCACGGTAACCTGGTTAATTTGGTGCCCCGGTAATGCACTCACATGTCAACCTTGCTAAGTTGAAATGTATGTGATTATCTCATTTTAAATGCAGCTTATGTGACACCGATAGACGTGAAAGGGGCCTAATTCTTTGGTTACAGTGGTGCCAGCAGGGCAGCACCGTCAGTCCTCCGTCATTGTCATCGTACACGCATCGCTGTCGTCATGTAAGTAATAGGAAAATTGACCTGAGGTGTAAAAAGAGAATTTGGGGGGTCTAGTTTTTGTTCATGTGAGTGGCAAATTGATTAAAATGGAAGCATATCTATTCCATCAGACGCGTGTGAGATGGGCAGAAAAATGCAGCTGCAACCCAGAGTCAATAATCCTACATATCTGTATCTGCATCACGAATGTCGAATCAATACAGTCAAGGGCAATATGGCCAACAAACTTCTTCCAACACATTGGCAACATTAAATCCAGGTCTCCAAGAAAAAAGAAAGCAGATTTTTTTTTTCTTCACTTCTTATGGTCAATAAAACACATTGCTTCACTTTGCCAGGTTGAATCAACCTCATCACACCACAGATGCCACTGTTATACACTGTTAATGTGAGCGGCCGAGTGAAAAATATATTCCTTATGTTACTATTCATTAATGTTCATTCAGAGAAATTAGATCAAAGAGTATGTGTATATCTTTCAGAGGCCATTTTCACCATTAAATTTAAATTAATCTATTTAATTTAATATTAAAGTTTATTTCTCTACAATTTTTGGAGTTTCTTATTATTTTTTGTTTTTAGAACATTACCCAGCTCGGTAATTTCATGTAAATTAAATAAATGTTTTTACCTACAATGGCCCTAATATACATTACTTATTGTCAGTCATTTTCAATCTTGATATGAGACGGCAACTGAATGTCTAACATGTTATTTGCCATCAGCTGGAGGACAAAAATTGGACAATGTGGATATTTGGTTTAATTTTTAAGAACGATTCGGAAAGGTTTTCATGAACGGACTTTTCTAGTTGACACTGAGAAATACATGAAGCTTTCAATGGCATAAAAACTTGATAAAAAGCAGAACAATTTAATATTGTTGCAGTTTGTGCTACACACAACCCTAACAATTCTAAGCTCACAATTGATTGTCATTGTCGCGGTTGTTAATAAATACACCCCAATGACTCTAGTCCAACATGAGCAACAGCAGGTTAGGTCCAACCTGTCCCCCCCGTGTGCATAATGTGCTGTAGGCCTGTCCAAGATAAGATGAGACGTAATTGATCCCTGCGGGGTAAATGTGTGCGACGGTGGTCCGACACACACACGACACGCTCCCAAGCTCGGCTGCGGTGCATCGCTGTCAGACCCAATGTTTCCTCATAAGTGCAACCGTTATTGCGCCTCGTAAAACCCTCCCGTACTCATTACTGCTTAAAGGTCAGCCGTATTATCTCCACCTCTGGTTCATTTAGGGATATCAAACTCAGTTTGTATCGCGGGCCGCTTCGTTGATGTGCAGAAACACAAACACTGCTAATTACTCCTGTCTCTGTCGCTAACCACTAATCAAGGCTGATAACAGGGAGACACACGTACGTATAGTGCAACCAAAGCTAGAGACATGAGAAGCTTTTGTAGCAAAAAAGCTCAAAATTCTAAATGTTACATTTACAATTGAAAGAGAAAAGAAAGTTGAATCTTGAATACGATGGGGTCGACGGACAGATTACGCTGTTATTAGCAAAAGGAAAATAGAGCAACGTCAAGCGTTGATAGAGAAATGGAACACCGGCCAAATGAGACATAGATAAGTAATTATATGGAGATAGACAATCCCGCTCATCCATCTGTAGGCGTGCGGCCTCAGGGACCTCTGGCTTCTCTCCCTACCCAGGGGACACTGCAGCGAGCTGGGCGGAGGATGAAAACATCCCTCTATGTGTGGGTGACAGCTGAGAGGGGCAATAAAGCGCCAATCTGTGGTGGGGTGGGGGGGAGGGAGGGACATGAGAGGGAATGACAGATAGAAAGGGGTTAGGTATAGAAGTGAATATAGGAGAAAAGAAGCATATGGAACACCTAACAAAGTTTTTGATGTTGCCTTTAACTCAGTTCAGAAGGTTTGAATACAGATTTTCTGGAAATGTTTTCATGAGAATTAAAAGGATAAGGCTGACGCTAGTTTTCAAATCTCCAGAAAAGACTAAACTAACAATGTGTTCGTTTATCTCTCAATTATCTCAGAGTTCCCTGTCTGAGGCTCCAAGAACATGTATTCCTATTGTGAGAATCTATAGTTATATTTGTAAGGGGGCTCAGTGATGAAAACAGATGGGCACTGTAGTTTTGGAGGATATAGTGCGTTTGTTTTCAGCTGCAGATAAATACACATTTGGTGCTCGAGTTTGAGAATTATTTGGAGTTGGTCTTAAAGAAAAAAATACTCTTATTCGCTTTCTTGCAGATGGTTGGATGAGAAGATTGAAACCACTTTCACGTCTGTACGCTAAATATGACACCAGTTAGCTTAACTTGGCACAAATTCAATAGCCCACAGTAACACAGCAATGTTTTCCTTTTACAAATGAGATAGTATGTGTTAACTAGTGAGCTTTAGAAGTGCTGGTAGGTAGATGTTACCTTTGGACGCAGTTGGGCTACTATTTCCAGCCTTTAGCTAACTTAGCTAACCCACTACTGGGATGATCAATCAATCTTTTCATCTTAATTCCTTGCGGTAACTAACCCAAAATGTAAAATGATTCATTATAAGTCTTCCACTTCCCCGTATGTAATGAAGGCACATATCACCCAGCCCAACAATGCGGCTCGTTGATTAGTTTTTTAAAAAAAGACAACAACGGAGCTTTACGGCCGAGACGAACAGGAGAATAAGATAAATCAGGCTGTCGATACACAGGAGGATTCATTTATCATCGGCTTTGGCGTAAATATGTTCGGACAGTGAATTACTGATACGGCTTCAATGCTCTCGGGCCATTTTTATGTCCCATCTTGGCAACTTTTGTCAATTTCCATTTCAGTTCTATTTAAAACTTTGATAGTCTTTCATGCATGGTTGATGATATGAATATATATATATATATTTTATTTTGCAGTGGCATAACCGTAAACTCCCCTTTTAGAAGCGTGACGTCAAGTAAGTAAGTCTACAGGCGATACAAGTCATCATCAGGCTCCACTTTGAACATGCAGCCAACCGAACATGCCCGCTTTGCTCTCTTAATGTATAGGTATGCATATTCAGACTGGAACAGGGTTTAAAGGAACACTTTGATCTGTAAGGGCTGCTGCCCAAGAGGTTTGAAGCATGTTAAGGAGATTAAGGATTTAGAACTTATGGACTACTGATATTTTCCGACCAGAAACACATCATTTACTCTTACTAGTTCAAATCGTGCCTTTTCAGTCAGAACGGACCGATTGCCTGCAAACCGTTGCTTGCTTGCTTGCGGCTTTGTCGAGAATCTCTCATCTCAACAGCTTAACACCAGACGCTGGGCTTCCTTTGGTGCTGAGCAGTACACCTGACATATAGATGCATCCTCAAGCAATGCCTGGAGTATAAGCGTCATTTGGGTGTAAAAGCTCACATGCACATCCACGCAGAGCAAACTGTACCCAACATGCCCTCCGACTGTGTAACAGCTAGTAAAAGAGGTTCCCTCTCGACACACTAAACAGGGTCTACACAGCACACTACGAACTAGAAGAGTGCACTCCCTCTCCCCTTTCAAAGAAAGAAAAGTTGAATCTCACTCAAGATGGTGGCGAAGGTAACAAAAAAACGGGTATTTATTAATCTTAAATAATGCTTAACTTTAGTTGATCATAACATACGTGGTCTGGAATTAAGCTGCAGATGCTCTGGTTCAAAAAGAGACCAAACCTTTCTACGGATGTCAGGTTTTTGAGCCACTACAAAGGCAGAAATTTGGCCTGCCACAGACTAGTTATAGGGCTGGTGTTTAGCCTTGCCAATATGCTGGAAATGCCCAGAGATGGGCAGTATTTCTATTACTTGTATTTCAAATACGTATTTCAATTACTTTTGAGTATTTTGTAATTTGTATTTGATAGGGCCGATTAAAAATCTAATGTAATTTGTAACAAAATACTTTAGAGTGGAATAATTTTGTATTTAAAATACTCAAAATACTTTCTCCACGAATCAAAAAACAGTTCACGAGTTCAGTCTTCAGATCTTCAGGTTCAACGGATTGTCTGTCAAGTTAAATATTGTATCTGAGTGTGACAGATGTCAACTAGCTTGATCTATAATTTATGTCTGGGTCTGGCTACGTATATACATGGTGATGGTTATAATATCAAGCTAGCGATCGATGCTAACATGCTAATGATGCTAGCATGCTGTCTAGGCTAGTGCATAGCCAGTGTTTAGCAAGTTAGCTTATCAGTCGAGTAGCTAGCTATAGGAAGAGGGAGATTGGGAGCTTGTATGTCATATGTGATGAATATTTTCTTGTTGATACAAAGCCAAAGTTTATGGGCTGTTAAGTCCCATTAAAAAAAAAATATATACATAATCAAGTTGTTGTCTTGTAATAGCTTTGCTTAGTTACACTGACATTCTGTGACTGTTCTTCCTGTTTGTGCGGTTCACCAGAGCTTTGTGTACATTATATAAACCTGAATGCTCTGCTATACCAAATTGTGAGAAAACAGAAAATCCAGAAAAAAGTATTTCCTATATTTTAAATACAAAATACATGTATTTTGTTACATTGTCTGGCACCAGTATTTTGTATTTTGTTGTAATACATTTATTTGGGGGTATTTTGTATTTTGTATCAAAATACATTTTGATGTATTTTTGCCCATCTCTGGAAATGCCTTTGCTACTGAAAGAGTTGTTGACCGGCTTTTTTTCAAAAATTGTGAATCACCCCAACCGTGTTAGATCCTTGAGCATCAAGTCATACATGTGCATAACAAATATCAGGCTGACGGGTCCAGCAGTGTGCGAGATTATCTGCCGACGGACAGATAGATACACACAGAAACACACGCACACAAAAACAAACTAACGCATGATCCCCTCCAAACATGTGCCTGGCAGATACAATAAATATGTACCGTAGATCTCAAGAGCTCACACTTGACCCTGCACTTCTTCGAGTCCTCAGCAACACCCGATCGGATGAGCATTTGTTGAGAAAATTGAAGGGCAGAGGTCAGAAGGTCGACAGAGAATGCAGACAGAGACTCCTTCCATTTTAGTTCGAAGCTTAAACCATCCAGAGGTATTTATTCATTGTAAGCTCATCTAGAACCTGACAGAGCATTTTATTTTATTGCAGTTCTCTGCATCTTTCTTTCACGCAGCTGGTTTAAAGGTTGTTTTTTTTTAAATACAAAAAGTTTCGGAAATCCGTTTCTTTCAGTCAAAAAGATAATGCCTCAATTAACCCGGCAGTTAAAGCGAGAAAAGGCCACGGCCCCGAGCAGCAGAGGCCGTGACAGGTCAAGCATTAGGGTGATTTTGCTAAACGGTCCAGGGAGGCACAATGGCATCCTGACTGGGGCTTTTGGAACAGCGTCAACACATTGTCGTGTTCAAGATGAAAGAACACTAAACTTCTGGAATAATTTTGAACAGTTATTTGAGGCTACAGTAGTGTGTGGACTAAATTGTGCTTATAACTTCACTCAGTCAAAAAGAACAACATGAAACCTAAGACAGACCTCCTCTGTCTCCGTCCACAGCGCGACATCGCTCCGCTTGTCTGCCGGTCGTCTTCGCCGAACTAGGCTTGTGCAGACCTCCATCTACACTTACTCTGGATAAGTGCCTCACACAACCCCTCGATAAAGCCACTGTACACCTGCCGAGCGTCAAACTGATGACAGTAAGTGACTCGCTGGTGAATATTTAGTAGATAGAACCAGAGAGTTAGTAAAAAAGCAAAAGCATGTCCAGCACAAAATCTAGGTCCAATATCAAAGATGTCATTGTGAAATTAAATTGTCATTGTTTCATGCATATAGTAAAGTAGCCTCTCAATGTTTTCAAGAAGAACAACTCTGAATTCCTCTCACCCTCCCCCCCCCGTCCACCGAGTCGATCCGTCTGTGAGTCAGTGTTCCTGAGCCGTGGGGAGTCTGGCAGCCTGTCTGCCACTTCATCACTGACCTTCCTCTCCTCCTCCTACACTCTCTTTTTCCCTTCTGTCTCTCTTTATTTCACTCGCTCTTTTGCTTGCCGTCTCCTGTTGACCCCTCCTGTCTCCTCCGTCTTTGTCCCCAACTCTCCCACTATTTCTCGCTGACCTTTCCTCTCCTCGCCTGTCTCCTGTTTCTTTATGATTGACCTCTCTGTCTTCCTCCCTCCCTCCGTGTCTTTCCCTCCCTCCCTCTCTCTCTCTCCCTCGCTCCGCTTGCATGTTGATGAATGCAGCACGCCGGCCGGCGCAAGTATACACTTGTTCATTTTCATATCAAGTGTCGTACTGCAGCCAAAGCGTCTCGGAGAAGGGATGGAACATATTCGCAGTTTTACTGGTATTAGAGAGATTGCTGGACTTTACTGCGGAGAAGGGAGGTAGTAGATGATGGGGCAAAAAGAGAGGTTACGACTGAAGATGTAGTACAGATAGATGAAAAGTTTATTGTACATCTACAACCATAACACTTCAGCTATGGCTGGAAATATGCTACACTTGGGAGTCTGAATTATCAGACTAAAAAAAAAATCTTTAAAAAAACACTTGATTTATCCTTTTTGTATCAATACTTTTACCATTAACGTTTTAAATTTGGATGTCTGTTTTTAATTCCTATGACCAAAGTTGTCAAGCTAACACCCCCCCCCCCCCCTCTTCAGCTCATCTTAAAAAGCTCTGCTCCATTGCATCTCTTCATCTCCCAGCCAATCACGATTGTGCAGGGATAACTAGCGCTACCTGCGGTATTTCACCCTGGCTCGATAGAACACGGGGCAAAGCGAACTGATCCGATGGGATTTGAAAGAAAAAAAAAAAAAAGACACCAGATAGACTGTGAGCTTCTCCGCAGTAAGGTCTGCCGATCCCTCAAAGCATTCCTCGGTGTACCCTGAAGGCATCCTTCACAGCCTCGCATCGAAAAACTGCCCACGCAAAGAAACCGCACTCAGTCGATGAAGAATGCCACGGACATTGTCTGGGAGGTTGATGAATCTGCTGGGAAGGCTGATAAAGTGCCGCTCTTCACCGACACACAGCGGTGTGGGTGCACACGTCAGCCGGCCCCCCGGTATCAAGGCAAG
Source organism: Pholis gunnellus (assembly GCF_910591455.1). NCBI lineage: Eukaryota > Metazoa > Chordata > Actinopteri > Perciformes > Pholidae > Pholis > Pholis gunnellus. The sequence goes on from NC_136537.1 coordinate 5,892,390, forward strand.
TCAAGCACCTGGAAGTGAATCACACAGGTCACTGAAGTATAAGAAAACATTCAACATATTAAATAGAAATGTATGTTGAACACATTTCAAATTTGATAAAGCTAAGTGAAACACAATGAGGTGAAATAAAAAAGGAAAAATTAATGAATAGTTTCATTTTTCTGAAAGGTATTCTGAGGACACCGACTATTAGACCGAAACTTAAATTCTTAGAGCAGCGGTACAACATGAACACAAGGAAAAGGTAACGCAGGTACATCTTGGTTATTCAACACCAGTATTCAAATTGGATGGTGCCGAGTCTTGCACAGTATGTGGGTGGATGATAGCTTATGTCTGATTGGTGGGGGGGCCCTGGCAGGGCAGCGCTCTATTTTGGGTGTACTTGGCATTGAAAAGCTTGACATTCTCAGGCATATTGTGGATTTGATTGCAATTTCACTCACTGACGTGGGCCATGCACTAGCACTGTGTTGAAAATAGGCTGATATGCAACCATGTTTTAAAGTATGATGGATTATATTTTTATTTTTACTTTTTCTGCATCTGCCAATTAACACAATTGGATGTAATCGTGTCTTGTGTGGAGTGAATATCAGCAAAACTCTCGTTTGAATATTAATTGAACCCTCCCCCTATTTTTAGCCCTCTGCTCGAAAATTGCATACCCATACTAAAAAGAGTACATCTTTGCAACCACAAGGTCTATTTGAATCATTTTGATGTTATAATAAAAGGGAACACTTGTGAGATGTGTTCAGATGTGTAAATATCAGTGTATATGTTACTGGTTAAGTGTAAATGAAGATGGCACACAGCTCAAATTGAAAAGTTTCAGGTTCGCCTGGAAAAAAAAGCACTTTTATTGATATTATTTCTTTGAAATGATGCAGGTCCAAGCCTAAACACACTCCCAAATCATAGCACAATATGTGAACAGTCTCTCTGCAAAGTTTCACTTTGATAAAATGAAGCACAACAACATGAGAGAGGTTTTAGTACAGAGAGTTTAAGCGAGATTTCCAAAACGTGCATTTGGGCACATTTGGGTACATTTTGGCACCATTTGAATTTTCTCATGTATCAAAGTACATATTTCACTTGTATATTACTAATGGTGTTCAATACAATTGAGAAGAATTGAGAAGTGAGACAAAGCAGACATGAGCTTCTCATATTTAATTAGTCCCATAGCGAGCCATATATATCATCTGATTTACTAAAATACTCATGAAAGTGAACTTGTTGTACCAAACTCCACCTAGAAAAGTGTTAAAACTAGTGCGCCGTTCTTCAGTTTTCAGTCTCTGACCTTCGAGACGTGTTTGACAGAGGACCTTGGCTTGTGCAGGAGAAATCATTCCAACTGTGAAATAGAGTAGAAGATAAGAGCAGCCTTATTGTACCCAGGAGGAAAATTGTCTTTTGCTCTGCGAGAGCATTTCTCTCCCCGGGGACAGGACAACTTATCGTGGGGTCATCTCAGATCGAGAGGATTTTAAGTAACTTTAAGGTTTGAGTCTTTGAATTCAGAACTGTAGATCAATAAAACATAATGGTCACACTTTGTAATAAACTACTGCTAATAAATGGCTAATTGATAGTTAAATAAACTCTAGTTAATAGTTATTTTACTGGTAACAATTACATTATAATTGATGCTTTCCTGAATTAGTTTGTGTTATATGAATATATGTTGTATCATAGCTAATAGGAGACAATTAAAATGACATTTGTAAAGTATATAAGTTCATTGGTGCACACATAACATTTCGATATGTACACCTTTTAATAAAATCATGTGTAAAACATCTACAGATGTTACATTAATACAACGCTGTTCCCATACAAGTAAACTCCATTTTTCAATTATGTTTTGAGGGAAACGTAATGTCAACTAGATTACGTTACTTTTGCACAGTCCGCACAGGGAAGAGGTCTGGGTGGATGGACGGGTCACGGGACTTTCACCAAGGAGAACGCTGGTTATGTCACTGTGTGAGATTTGTGTATGTACGTTGAGAGCAATGTGTAAACTGGAGTCAAATTCCTTGTATGCGTATATTTTAATTTACGCCCATAACTTTAAATAACGCAACAAAACATACACATTTTAAGCCAAACCATGATGTTTTACCAAACCTAACCAGTATTATGGTTGCCTGAACATCATCAGTCAGACAACATCAGTCATTTTGTTGTTGTTTTTTATTAATTATTTGCAACGTTGACTACATGTTTAAAATTGCGATCGTGATCCGGGAGAAAATACATTTCCATTTTACAGTACATACTAAATAAATATATTTCCAAGATGTTAGTATGTTTGCAACTGTTAAAATAACAAATTAGACCATTACTAAAGTTTAACATTTGTCATAACTCTCAGCTTACCATTTATCAATGATGCTATCATGAAGTGTCACCAACATGGTATCTGACAGAAAAATAGAATCATAGCTACCCTGTACTGCTACACTTCACGTAAACACTGGGGCCATGGCATTGTGATATTATAAGTGTAAGTTTACATTGAGACTTTTAAAACCTCACTGTCATATTTGTATTCACAAATGTCACTCAAGTAGAGTTATTAGAGGAGCAACAATTGCAGCAACTCAACTCAAATACAACTAGAATGCGGTCTGTGGAGAGCAACAGTGTTCTGAGGCACAGCTCAACACACAATGAGTCACAGAATCGTTAAACTGACATGAGCGCATTGTGTTGCTATGGACTGAACAAAGTCACCAAGCCCTTACCTTGGGGCCTTGTGCTTGGGTTTTTACCAAGCCTTCAATAACAGCGCGGTGCTCTTGAGTTTTTTTTTTTGCAGAGTCCGAATTATTCCTCCTCTCCGGCGTCACGAACAACTCAGGAAGAAAACATCAGCGGTTGAGATAGCAACATCTTCTTTTTCCAACCCAGTCGCCAGAATTCTTTTGGGGCTTTGTACATTTCTGCAGCATTTGTTAACCAACATATGTTTCATATAGTTGTCATAACAGACTTGCCTTGTTTAAAAGTGACTGATCCAAGCTCTGTCATTGTTTTCACTCTGCCAGTGAAAAGACACCCTGTCCACCCTCAGTCACCTACCTTGGACCCTGAAACCCCGAATGAGCATTTGCAATAAGCTCTTTGTTTTCACCAAATCTACTCAGTTACAGGTTTGAAAAGAAAAAAGGAAGACAGCAGTGAGTTGGTCTTTTTTCAGCCAACAATACCCATGAGCCAGAGAGAGAGAGAGAGGCTGAGCGAGAGAACTTAAGTGTGTGATCAATAAGTCTACCAAACGCCAATTCAAACGTCGGTGACACCGATGTGTCTGTGGGAGTGCAGATGCTGAGAGTGCAAAGCCTGAGGTGCATGTATGTGACAGTGTGTGCGTGACGTGAGCAGCTGTTTGCTAATCCCCCCCCCCTCCCATGGATTGCTGAGAAGTTATCTTTTCTGACAGAAGAAAAGGCCCGGCAGAGGGAGGAGGTGCTCTAAATTCTAATCTCTCAACGGTTTGTCGATAACGCTGCCGGCGGTTTTCACAGCCCATTCTGCTCACAGCTCCGTCGATTGGGTAAACCCAGCACGGGCCAAGATATTGCTCGCTTTTCCTGTGTGTGTGTGTGTGTGTCTCTCTCTCTCTCTCTCTCTCAGACACACAAATTCAACACTTCTGTACTCATTTCTCATGATAAGGAAGGAAGGGCATGAAGAGGTTTTTGTTTTGTTTTGTTTTTAATAGGTAAACAGGAACTGTGTTTGAGTGTGCGAGGCTATCTACCGAGAGATACTTTACATGTGCGGCAGTGATGCACAGGCGCTCCACCTCCAGGAGGAGTGTTGTCTCCATCTTCGGAGGGCACATGGTTCGAACTGATAATCATGGCTTTTTATGTCACCTATTCATCTTATTTTTTGTTTTTTTAACAGCATTTGAGAGTGCTGTACTTCACAAAGAAAATGGCGACAAATTCCTATTTCTAAGGCAAGATTCTAGCCCTGCAGAACAATCTTTAATTGTATTCCAAAAATGTACACCAAAAGCCCCCAAAATATGTCCTCTACGACTTATTGTCTCTGTGATGAGTTATTTTATTGACTCATTTATGCTTAGGATTAACATGTGATCGGCATCTGAGGAACACCTGCAAGGTGTAAATGCATGCAGAATGCTATTGAATGCTAATTACAGCTACAACCACTTTCAAATGTGGTCCAGCCGTAATGGACCTAAACGTTGCTCCTCACGTCAAGACTCCAAAGTGTTTGGTCTGACAATGACCGTAAATCAGATTCAATGAAGTTGTCAGGGCAGTCCAGAAAAATGAAGTCATAAAAAGACCTACTCACAACCAGTCAGCCGCTGCAGGTACGACCGGCTCTCACTGCCAAAGACTAATGCTTGGTCTGTGGCCATGACACCAATGCACCAAGGTGCCCTTTGGCGTCGGTATGAGACGCACCAGGCTTCCAACTTGCTCCAATGTAAACTCATCCGCATCGGTCAGAGCAAGAGCGAGAAAGTCTACTTGGAGAGGTCGGGGTGGATGGATCGTCTTACACTCAGGAGGCCGCTCTTGTTTGTGTCCCGTTTGAAACCGAGTCAACGTTGACCTTTTTGACCTCAGTTTTTGTTAAGTAACTAAACCACACCACTATATTTTCTCCAGAATAATCAAGTCGTTTTATAACCTTAACCTAACCAAGTAAACTTAAAACACTAAGTAAACTTGCAACGCGAGACAATGTATGAATCTAAAGAGGGAAACTGTACATTTCCGCGTTCTCCTGGGTGAAAGTCCAGTATTTGTTTCACAAATCCATCCAACCCTCCTCCCTATGTCTTCAGACTACGTCCTCTGACTTCCTCTACGCCAACCATAATTACTAAAGCCACAAGACGAGGCACTGCATATTCAAAACTGATGCTAGAGGGACACCTGGAGCCAACTCTGCACTATTTGAGCACTAGAAGTGCTGTGGAAGTGAAAAGTGCAGCGTAAAAGTTGTTGAGATCTTTCTGAATCATGGATGCATTAGGGAACTAAATAGTGGGGCCAAAATCCAGTCCCGTTAAACGGTCATGTTACTCGGCCTTCCTGCTGTCTCAGTCTGGCACAAAGTTACAGATGCAGCAATCCTCTCACTCAAACGTTTTTTAGCGTCCTGAGTCGTGCCATGCTGGTCTTCGGAATGCAAATATATAGGACTGAAATCCCTATTCCGATAACGTATCAAGATACATCTTAATAGCAGGGTGAGCAAAGGGTCGTTCAGTGGCTAATAACCTTTTTCTCAGTCTCTTAATGTGAAAGAAGGGGAGCTCAAGAACTGACCAGTGGAGCTATTAAGTCTATGCAAGAACATAAAGCTTGAAAAGTAAATATATAAAGCTTTGAATGCTTTTGAGGTTGTTTGTGCCCGTAGGAGTGCAGTGATGAGCCACCCACCCTGGTAAACAAGTGCTCCGGAGCTTTTAGTCAGAAAGCATTATATGATGGATATGAAGGGTTATGGTCCGGGTCAGAATATGCTCAGAGCTGCATTTAGAAAACTTCAGTTCTGCTTGAATGTGGGAGATGACTTAAATTTCAAAGGTTTAAAAGTCTTACATTATGTAGAAATTATTAAATCAGAGAAGTGTGCAAAGCACTCAGTCCGAAATATTGACTTCCAAATGGCAGGTGGGTGAGCGAGGCTGTGATGGACAGTTTCTGGGCATGGTGCTTCAAACTAAGTACTTCGTTGGACTATCTATATTCTATAATAACATAAAAAACCCTCTCCTCACACATATTCCGCAACCATGCCAATTGGCCAGGTGTGTGGAGTTGAGAAATGTGGCAGTGTTTGATCTTCACTCACGACTTTCGTGATATTTTGAATCTGACTGAGTGCAGCAACATGGATACCTTTGAGGAGGGACTAAACATGTGTGTTTTTATACTCATTTGTACAAGTCATTGCATCTAGTCCCTTTATGATGGATTAGTTTAAAGCATACTGAACCCTCTAGAAATCAGTTTGTCTGTTTTTACAAGTGCTGCTGTCTATATTACAACAAGCTTAGATATTGGCAATATAGCTGAAGGTACCTTCTGGAAGTAGTGCAATGGTTCAATGTTTTATTATGTGAACATAGAGCCGTGTCATTGTTCCGAAACTCCCATAGTCCTAAAAATCTCCCACTTGAGCAAAAGCCCGTTGCTACGAAAATTACCAACACATTCTGATGCTTTGTCAGAACAAAGCGCCGGTTAACGTTGTGAATTCAAACAGACGCATTGGATTTAGGCAACAAAACCACTTATTTGGGTTGTGGAAACACCATTGTTAGGTTTAGAATAACTGATAATAATTAAACTTAGTGAAATGTAAATAACGTCACAAAGGATATTAAAAGACAATACCCACCCCAGCCACCCTGCTGCCCTCTGGCAAGAGATCTAAAACTATCAGCTGCTGTATCGCCTACAAAGCAGCTTCTTTCCTCAGACTGAGGGACTCCTAAATCCATCCTTGTCCCTCCACATATAATATAGTTTTGTATTGTTGTTTTAGTACAAACTGCATTTTGTTGCACAACGGTGTTGTACAATGGCAATAGGTAAATAAGTATCAGTACACTAGCAAAGGAAGAAACCTGCTGTCTAGCAGACGGCTTCGCAAAGATTTCATTTGTCAAACTTAAGCTTTACACACAATGTATTTTAACGTACATTTAATATAAGCCACCAAATGACATGTGCTCAACTTCACCTTTATTACTAACCCACAGTCATAAAAGCAACAAACTATACATGTAAACCGAATGAAAAAAAAATAGAATATAAAAAAATGAAAGAAATTCCTATAAAAAAAATACATTCAGCAAAATGGTTTGGACTAGAATCAACTCAATTACTGGTACACGCTGTGACCATCAGACCTCTTTGTATTAGACAAGCAAGTGCCACTACTTGGCATCAGACATATAGAACTTGGTTGCAAAGTACTTTGGGATTAAACACATACACAATTATTTTCCTAATAGTGCGAACTATGAAGCAGTTATATTGAGAAATGAAGTCATCAGGGGATTTGAAAAGTCACTAAATCCAGCAACAAAGTGACCAATTTGACAGCAGTGTCTGGAGACAATTTTCCCCAAGTGACCATACCAAACAGTAGAATTTAATTTGAGCAAATAGGGTGAATACAAAAACACACACACACACACACACACACACAGGCTGCTAGCAGTGAATGTTGGATAGCCTCAGCTGAATGGCGATGGCAGGTCATTCTCTCCTTGGGCTCCACGCAAAAACCTTTTCCCGGGACACAAACATCCATTATCACCTGTGTGTCCCTTGGTGGCGAATGGCAGATAAAGGGAACGCAGTCACACAATAGCCTCAGACATATAGTGTATGGCATCGGCATGCACACACAGTACAAGCTTGTGTTTTTAATCATAAGCACATGCAAGCAGACCCACTCACCCAACACAAGCAGAGCATCTACTCTAAATGCACATCAATCGGTAAGCGTTAAATGCCTCGTGAGCTTTATCTTGAAAAAGCCAATATTCCAACTAATGCGCGCGGAGGGAGCATTTCAGGCCATGCTTCACTTTGATAAAACTTTCTTTTTTTTAATCTTTTCAAATACTTTTAGTACGACTCCATGGACAATAATCCTCAAACATCATTTGCCTCCAAGGTGTGCATTCAGCATCGCTACTCATGCGTTCAGATATAATTGGGGAAGTTAAACCTCTATCAAAGACACGCAAAAAAAAAGAGCTGACTTCATGGTTTGTTGTTTTGTTGCCTGAATAAACACTTATTCCCTTTATCTGCACGCGGAAGAGCACCTGTGACCTTGACAGTGGTTTTGCCTCGCTCCAACAAGTCTGCATAACCCAAAGATACTGCCAAGATGTGATTAATGGAACCCGGGTCTGGTGTGTCAGCCTGCAGGAGGTGATCAGCTGGATTGTCTGCAGCTGTGCCTCAATCAGGGGTGTGGCCGTGGGAGGTGTCTGGAGGCAGACGGAGGAACAACACAGAACACATGGCACACAATAACAAACAGGGCAATGACACACGAGGAGAGGAGATTGGGGGTTAACACGGTTTAGACAGGGATCCTGACACTCATCAATCATCATCGAATGAAATTAGTAGCAGGTAAACCATCTCATTTAAATCTATAGGTTTCATAAAATTCTGCTTAATTCTGCTCCAGTTCAATTAAATACAGACCTGCATCTGAGATGTGGTGCAAAAAGGATGAATGATAGATAATGAGAGGCTTAATATCTATACCACCGCTGCGTAGGGGAACAGAATCCACCACGTACACCTACGTGTTCTCCCTTTCACCTCTGCCTGTACATGCTGTACCCTGACATCTATGTGGTAATTAATTACAACCAGCCAGGCAGACCTGACACCCATTAGCGTGTAATTACTGAGCTCTCATTAACATCTGGTGATTTCACAGCGTACAATATTTATTCAGACGGGACCAATCGTCTTTAACATTTGCTAATACATGCCAGTCATCATAAAGCTGTCACATGTGTGACCTTAAGACAGAAGTCAAGTCTCAGTGTCAGTGCTTTAATGTAAATGTTTTTGTAAAAAATCTTAAAATTGTCCTTTAGAAGAACCACCTGTGCTGCAATAACCACTGACATTGACCTCACAAAGTAAGAGATTTTTCCCACCTCAACAAAACACACACACACACACACACACATACTGACTGCTATTGTGGCCAGTTGGGTTATTAGAAGTTGTGTTTTTATGTGATAACATAACCCACTCTGGAAAACAAAGAATGCCATTTTCTATGCTAACTATCTTACGCTCCACTTGCTCTTAATTTTGTTCACCGGCTCGTAGTGTGTTATATATTCAGCCTGCATCGTGTAACAGAAACCAGTTAAAAAAGGGGGATTAGATTCTAGTCTAGTGATTCAGCAAATCTAACACTACAGTAATAACTTCCCATTTCTGTTTCTCCGAAGTTACTCCAAATGCTGCCCTTAGTCTAAAAACCATGTTGCAGGCCGTTGATTTGTTCGCAGCACTGTTTTGCGGCCCGCGTTGCTCCTTGAGCTTGACCTTGTGAAAGAAGGGAGAACACATAGAAAATGCAATCAAACAGTGTAATGGGAGGTGTGACAATGATGCGGCAAACACGTAAATGGACTGGAAGTGACGGAGGGTAAAAACTGCGAGCTGGAAACGATTTTATGGCATCCCCAAAGAACAAAGTGTGTTAACAGTTTACGTTTTGAGGACTCCACTACCCAGACATCCTTTATGATGAATGACAATGTTAAGTATGTTACATATACACCCTCCGTTTGGTGTTTTCTGCATGCTGAAGCTTGAATCTCCTTTCACGTGTAAGTACCAGAGGAAAGCAAATCTTACTTCTGATTGCGCTTTGGATCGATGGTCGCAAGTTGCTTGGTTAGAAAGCCTCGTTGGCTGAAGTGTATTTTGATTTGCGCTTCTTCAGCCTCTTGCCTCTCGCTGCACTTGGGTCCTCACTGCATTCTTCTGAGTACAGCTTGTTAGAGTTGCATACTGGAATGTGCTGCAGGTTGCAGATGTGGGGTTTTTTTCGACTTCAAATTTGCATTTCAAAGTCTTCTTTCAATGACTTCCTTAAAGGTACTCTGTCTATAGTTTTCTTGTATCAAACTAAAATGTATTAACATTTTGTGTTTTCTCACCCAAAGTTGTTTCCTTGAGGCTTGACACATGTTGAACGGATTTACTTCCTCAGACAATATTTGCAAAGCTGGTTATTTGAAATACTTTAAAACCTGCATTGTTTGCTAACAATGGTCCACATTTCACCTTCTCTTCCCCCCTCTCTCTCTCTCTCTCTCTCTCTCTCTCTCTCTCTCTCTCTCTCTCTCTCTCTCTCTCTCTCTCTCTCTCTCTCTCGCTCTCTCTCTCTGAAACACACACACACACGTGTGTTAAAAAACCCACTTTAAACAACTGTTTAAGGTTGTTTCAGACTCGTGGGATCCAATTATTTACTTCAAGTCAAAAGTTAAAATGTATTGAAAAAAGGCAGATTCAATCAAGATTTTCCACAAGTTTTTATCCAATGAAATAGTCTGCTTCAATCCATATATGTTGACGTTTAGCAATTCAAAAACGACATTTTTGGGGGGGGGGGGGTCGATCAGCAATACAACAGCAGCACCATCAATTACATTCAAATAACCACAATATCATAGACTCAAAATATATAGACGTTCGGTACAGCCCTATAACACACACACAGAAACATCACAAGTATGACTAAATAGCTGACAGACTGATGATGATTATACAGACACAAATGTAGAAATGTTTGAAATAGTTGTACAGTTATTGTGCAACATGCATATTGTGGTTTCATATGCTTGCTTTTGGGAGATAAATGTTTCCACTTCACTCAACATGCAGTCATCCGAATGAATTGTACACATGTTGACAGGAACAGATGTTCACGAGTTCAATAATTGAAAGGTAAAAGGTGCCAAGTGGGTGGAAATAGAAGTGTCATCTCTACCTGTAGATATCTTGGCAAGCACGTAGCGTGTGCGTATAATTGAGTGTGTGTTTGTGTGTGCGTGTGTGTTTGTGTGAGCTAAATGATTCATTAGCACCGTGACAATCTGGACAAGTGGTACCACAGTCGGAGAGCGGGGGATTTGACACACAGGAGTAAGCCAGTGTTTCGTGCATGCAAATACGCATTTGAACTCGAGTGCGCCCAATGACACGCACTCACAGTGATGCATGCAAAGGCTGACCATTGGTTTGACAGTTTCACACACACACACACCTACACATACACACATAAACACATCGACTCAGAGGCATTTAATGGTGAGCAGGTGGAGGCAGAGGCCACACGCGCCTGGCTGGGTGACTGATGAGTTTTTGTGTGACTCAGACACAGTGACATGTCCTCTAAATCTCCGCCCATGGTATATGACTAACCTCTGTGTATGTGTGTACATTGTTTGTGTGTGTTTCAAATGACGAAGACAGTGGCAGACCCATCCGTGTGTGTGTGTGCGCGTGTGTGTGTGTGTGTGTGTGTGACAGTGCCGGGTGATGGGAATGTACATGAATGAGAAAGGGAAAGTGTACTCGCAGTGAATAGGAATCTGTGTGTTATGCTCAGGCCTTCGGGAGAGCCTCGGGGAAATACAACAGAAGAAGCCCACACCGGCTGCATGGGTGAATGATGTCACTTCCCTCATACACTGAGCCAGACCTCGATGGGTTTTTAGTTTTTTTTTTACCTGGCGTCTCTCTAGCTGTGTGCGGCTACGTTCAGCATCGCTGGAACTCTTTTTCAATTTTTTGTGTTGGTTGAAAACAAATTTTACTGAAATAAATGAAGGTTTCTCTTCGCTTGATGTGAAAAACAGATTGCTGTGTTCATCGCTGCTGGGTTTATTATGAGGAATGCCATAACAACTAAGCCTCTATTCTTCTTTCCTTTAGTGCACATACACACGATTATTCAACAACGCACAACCCTATAGGTTGTTTTACTTTACCTAAATCCCAAACCACATCAGTTCAGCATATAGTAATTTAATATACATAATAATAATATAATTGTAATAATATAAATGATATATGGTAACTTAAAAAGAAACTTAATTAATACGTATTCTTGGTGTGTGAGGGCTATCTGTGTCATAACGAATAATTACATTATCATCATGAAGAATTAATCTATTCTGCACCTGCTACGCAGTAAAAAACAAAACGATGGAGGAACTTCATCTAGAGCTACATAACAGCTGTTACGCATGTCTGTGCAGGTGTGTAATATTTGTTATAATTAGTGTTGTCTTGCCCTCAAAACACATGTTGACAGGCAGCTAAATGCCTTTCCCTCATCAGGACTCTGAAGACCGTTATGTGGCTGCCAACCGGTTTATTGACAAGAGGAAAGGGCAACACTATGGAACAACATAATCAAAAGATGTGTAAACCTATGTGTTACAAATGGGCAAATTAAAACATGAATTGCTTTAACCTTCATGACTTGTATCTACATATTTGTGTCTGTACCAAAACCCATCAATATAGATGCACTTTATGCAAACACAAACCTTCACAGATATACTCAAGCAAGAATGTGAAGGCTACAAATCGCTTTACTAAAAACATCAGTAAACATGGACTTATAAAATCTCTAACTTATAAGGCTGAAAAAATGAACTATAAACGGTGAATGAACGGAAATTCTTCATCAGAACAACTGGAGTTTATTTGGCTGAACTGTAAACCCTACTTCTTTTTACCACCAGTAATGGCGGGCGTCGCCAAATCAACCAGGACTGACATCTCTCATTACCGTGTGTTTCCACTGGATGTCTGCAGTCCACACAACATGAGCGCTGTTGGTCCATCAAACAACTTCTTAAAGTAGACCAATTCAACCTGACAGAAATCAAACAACAGATATTACACTGTTTAGTTGTTATCCTCTCGCTCTCGCTTGTTATTTTGCCCACAGTTGGAAATGACCCACTATTGAAATGAAAATGCAAACCTTGTCTATATATAGGCAGAGAAAAGGAGGATAATGAAGCCATAATCACACAATGTGTCATATGAGTCACGATCATTTAATCCTCAGGGCAAACATTTTCATCAATGTTCTTTAGACTTGTTATTTTTGCATGTGCTCTGCTGAAACTCAATTACGATTTTCTCTTTTTTTTTTTGCAAAGTCTGATGCTAAAGTGAGTAAAAAGCCGTCCTTGTGTAACAGGAGAAATACCTTTCTCTCATCAATCAGGCAGGCAGCGAAAGAGTTCTAAATGTTTCAGGCCTATATTTACACGTCACTGTCCTTTCAGCTGCCGCGCCTGATTTAAATGATGTTATTGCCATCACCACCCTGACCAGGAGCAGTGACCTGACAATAGGGTAATGACGGACTGGACTTTAAAACACTTTGACTATTCACAGTGTGCATTTTTATAGGGAGACGTACTAATGAGGAAGTTTAGGCTCTCTGTTACGTGCACACGATGAGCTTTGGAAACATCAGCACATGCATTGAACCTGAGGAGCGTCAAACACACCATCATACCCGCACTTGTTAACATGGACATATGAACATTAGTAGCAAGGTCCATGGCAACACTCACACGTGGAGGACTGAACACACATTACACATACAGAGAAAGACTTAAGCACAGACAAACATGCTGAAGCTAATGCAGTCACTCAGTTATATTAAACTGACGGTTATTGGTCATCTAATAAAATCCTTTTCTACACTCAAAACAACAATGTCATAGTTTTCACTAGCCTTGGGGTTCACTCAAATATAATTGATTCGTAATTCCTTCAACTTTAGCTTTCAATGTTTGCAAATTAAAAATAAAAATTATATATAGTTTTAAAAACTACTCAAAGATGTGATATTACCTGTTTGCAACGCAACCTTTGGCTAGAAGAATAAACTACAAGATCCTGTTCATTACAAATAAAAGCTGACCTTGCACCCAGTTACAAGCGCCTCTGATCAGTCTTTAAAGTGAAAGCCCCTCCATAACGTAAATGTTTGAAATTTGGGAAGCAGATTCATCATATCCAGACTTTAAGAAGCCTATTGAAAGTGTACCCTAAACCCAAGAGGAAGTCAGACATTTTTTTATTTCATTTGCAATAGAAGGCAACTTTTTGCTATTTCCAGGCTCTGTACTGTAAAAAAAAACATCTGGTCAAATTTAAATCTGGTCAGTATGATCTTGAAACCTTTGGAATGAAATGTTATTAAAATCATACCTTTTTATGGAACTTGAAGTTAAATTGTCCAATCTGCTCCAAATGTTTCATGCTTCACAAGAGTCCCGGCCTGAAAGCATCTACAGACCAACATTGAATGATAAGCATAGTTCACCTATTGGCGATAGGAAGTTACTCTTTTAAGTGGCGTCCAACAACCCATCTTTACAGGGAAGCCATTGTTTCCACATAGGGATGTGTCCAAAATAGATCTGGAAATGCCATATTTCATTTGATCCACCGTTCAGATCTTTGATAAGACATATCTAATCTGTGACATATGAAGAGAAGCAGAGCAGTACAAATAAAAAATGTTTCCATGAGCACAAAAAACATCAGATAAGATGATACACCAGCCCACATGCACAGTACACTGAATCCAGCAATCCCCCATAGGCAGAGGTTGGAAAATGTCATGCATGTGGCACCACCAGTTGTTTACCGTCAGGCTTTGTCCGCCAGTTTCATCAGAGTACAATTACTGGAGTTTAATGGAAGGTTAGCCTTCCGTTTCTCTCCACAACATCAGTAAACATTGCTTATTCAAAGATGGTTCCCTTGAGAAAGATGAGCCACTCTGAAGAGCAATAGAGAGAACACATTAATGACAAAGAATGGAGGAGAGAGTGGTGCGCCTTGCCACGGGGGACGTCACGAATGCCAGCAGACACAGATATCCCTCAAGGAATAACTATTCTTAAAGAGTGGAGACATGCTTGACTCTCAAACTTTGAAAGAACAATGAAACATCATTCTACATTGTTGAGAATGGGCTTGTCTGCTAGTGTTACCAGTAGTTTCAGTGAGTGTATGTTGTTTAAAAAGGGGGTGACGCATTATTCTGCTTAATACCATACAATGTCAATTTTGGACATGTCAGGGATGCTATGTCATTATTTGGGGTTCGTTACATGCATAGTGTCCTTTCAAAATCTGTGTTCCGTGTTCACAGGAAACGTGAAGTGTGCGCTACTTACATGCATGCAGTCTCTTTTTCACAATAAGGTTTATTTGGGTAGATTTAGGCAACCAACGTACGCAGTTCGGCTTAAATGAGTATGTTTGTTACCTAAATTAAGTATGCTTGTTAACAGTGTTAATGTTGGCATTTTGATCATTTTAATCCTTCTAGTTATGGTTGACGACAACTCAAAACATTTTCCTGCAATTTTAGTCGACAGGAAGTCACTACGTTTAATCAAATTTAGTCTTTTTTTATTTAGTCAAATGGCCTTTTGTAGTTTGGAGATTATATTGAACGTATCTGAGTATGTTTTGTGCTTCACCTTGTATTGTTGAATAAGGTACCAAACATCCATCAATCCAGAGGAAAATGCACTGCTAATTAGTCAGTCAACTGTAGCACCCTGAACAGCTTAAGAACTCACCTGCAAATGTCAAGATCAGTGAGTTTTTGATGATAACAAGCATTGCCCATTCTTCAACACCACTGCTAACAAAATGCTCATGGGCAATGGCTTGTGAGCTGCACTTGCCAGTGCCAGTGTGTTTACTTTGTCTGTCCATGCTCTCGCTAGCTCGGCTGTCAATCAAACATAAACACCAGCCTGCCCAGTCAGAGGGTTTGAGAGAGCATTTATGAAATTTACCCAAATACCCTTTTTTTTCCCCTTCTTCCTTCCAATGAGAAATAAAAACGAAGGAAAAAAGGACTGTGACGTTTTTGACATAAAAAGGTATAACTAACTATGAATACAGTGGGACCGTAAGAGATTGAGAATGGCTCAATCCAAATTGAAAATCTACCGGTTTAAAAGGTGTCCCTCAAGAGTTTTCTTATAAATAATCAAAATTGGATGAATAGTTTTCTCACTAAAAACCGCTTGTGTGTATCCTTGAGGTCTGACAAAAATGTATTCAATGATTTTTCCTTCCACATTAAATAGTGGCAAAGCCGTTTCTTTTTATTATATTTTGAATTGTGCATTGATTAAATCCATGTTAGCCTTCATCTTCACTGCCTGTCTCATCATCTTACCACCATCCACTGTCGATCAGTGGAATAGCATGAAACCGACAGCAGGCTGTGAACAAATCAAACCATATACCTTAAGGCGTGTTGATTGTTAGCTGGGGGATATATTACAATTTCAGCAGTTTTCTTGCATATTAGACATCATATTATTATAATCGAAAGAAACTGAACTCTATGTAAAGCAGTAGACCCTTTACACGATTGCCGCTGTTGTTAACTGCATTACAAAAAGTACTCTGAGTAGAATAACAAGTCGTGAAAATGACTTCCGTCTCATAGCACCTTTTGTCCCTGATGCAGCCCAGTGCCCTCGGAGGCTTGACGTAGTGACACTTGTGGCAGTTCAAATGACTAAAGTCCACAAGGGCCCATTCCAGAAGTCCAGAGTGCTAACATTTGAATTCAAACAAACAGAACTGAATTGTCCAGTGTGGAAGCCTGGAACAAATACTAGCTGCTACAGAACAGAGTTAAAGTAACAGAAAACAAAAAGAAATAACTGCACAAAATCACTCTGTTGGCAAATGAGCAGCTCCACTGGAGCAGCTGGGTGCTGAGGAAGGACCTCGACGGCAGCTGCTGAGTGGGGGAATCTTACCCATTCACTTTCCCCACACACATCTTACCATCCACTTGGGGGATTTAAACCAGTCATGTTTAACCAGCTACAAGCAGGCAGATCTAACCTCAATAGTCTACTGGCAGTAGAATAAATTCAGCATCATGTGTGCAATTTCTGCAGAGAGACGAATAGCATTGCACCCACTTGTGGAAAGCATAGCATTAACCTTTGATAGAGCTTTCTCGTGGCGCTGTTGTCTCTCAGACTGTCAAGGGAACTCAGAATTGCAGGCAGTATACAGGTGTAAAGAGTTATTGCTGCACTGTTTAGGAATGTACAGCTACAGTGTAGCACATACTGATTGTTGTTGTGTTTGGCCTTGAATCATATTGATTTTCAGGTTTATTGCAGAACTGGCTGCCGAGCCAAGGCTTTGTCTTTGTCAGATAAGATGAAACAATCCTAACTTTCTTTCAACAAAACAACAAAATTGAATGTCTAAAACATTCTAGCAGCCCCTAGAGGCTGCACAGTTCTTCAGAGTTGGATTGAACAAACAGAAGATGGACAATCTTGCTATTCTCTGGCCCTTTTTCAGTTGTTGGGCTGAAAGTGAAAAATGAGCTTCGAGCAAGATGAAAGGCCACGGGTCATTGAAATCAAAAGTGCTTAGTAAATTCCATTTCAATCTGATTCTGAAATCAAGAAACAAATTGATCGTTTCTTCTGGGGACAGCAAACGAGGGGAACAAAAAGGAGGTAGACAATCTAGCAGAGGTAAAGTACAAAACAGTTAATTACAACCCATGTTACATCACATTAGGCCTTATAATGTACTGAGCATTGCCGATGCAGCAATCCTACCATTAAAAACATGTTATTCTTTCAGGTATTGCCAGGAAGATGTAAACCTAATGCTCTTTCTCTCCTTATCTCTCACTTCCTGGATCCCTCTGCCCTCTTTCTCATATGTGCATTAAAGCCCACTGTTGATTAGAGCGGTTGGAGAGTGAGTCTCACGTTCTTCCTCTCACTTTTCCTTTGATACTGCAATCCTTTCATCATAGTATTATTTCATCTGAGTGTCTAATTAGGGTATTCACTTTGCATTGTCATGTGCCCTTTATCTATGAGAAAGGCAAAAAGAGAAGGTAAGTCAATTATCAAAGACAGTTTTCTTTAATCATTAAGCCCACTTCTGTTAGAACATAGGAAATGGACGGTGAATCCACGCAAACTGATGTTGTATGTTTTATTTTCAAACACCTTTTTACAAAGGCATAGATCTTGAGTTAACATTATTTGGTATTTCACAGACTACTGAAAAGATGCAAGTTAGGGAAAAAAAGACAGAACTGATATCTATTGGAAACATACTGTATGTGAGTTTCCATCTTATTACGTGCTGTTTGGCCAATACGTAACAATGACTAAAAAATGAGCACTATATCCCCGATTGAAAGCAGTGGAGCCAGTTTAAACACATCCCACCAATGACTGTAAAATATACAATATCTACTTATGCTAACGTTTGTATGTCAGCATTCCTGTCTGACCCATTGTGTGTTAAGCTCTGTTTCCCCCCAATCTCCTCTCCTCGTGTGTCTGTCATTTCCCTGTTTGTTATTGTATGCCATGTGCTCGGTGTTTGTTTTCTCAGACCTGCCTCCAGACGATTCCCATGGCCGCACCCCTGATTGGCACACAGCTGCGGACAATCTGGCTCGTTACCACCTGATCCTGATCCCACTGATCACCGCCTGGCGGTTTATCAACCCTGGCCCTGCAGGCCTGGGTTGTCAGTCCGTATCGTCTCCTGCCTCGGTAGTCTTACCACTGTTCCGTAAGTTCTCATTTGACTTTTCCTGAACTAAATTCCTTCCTCTCCACTACGTGTGTAGAGCACTTGCTGAGCTGCCAGCCTCCGGTGTCGAGCCACGGGACTCACACCGTCGATCCGCCTTCCCTCCGGTGTCGAGCCACGGGACTCACATCGTTGATCTACCTGCCCACCTGTGTCGGACCACGGGCTCCACACATTCTTGCCTTAAAATCCTGGTGAAATAAAATCTGTTTTGCCAGACTGTCTCCTGTGGTCTTGCTATTGGGTCCTCATCTTGACCTCCCGTGACATTGTATGAGTATATGAGGTGTATTTTTGTATGCCGATTATTTGTAAATGTCAGCTTTTAGCATTGTTTTTTCCATAAGCAAATACAGATAGACCGCTTCTAGCAGAGTCCACTAGTTTTTTTACATTGTTTGTAGCACAATCCTGTAATGGGACACTGTTCCTCCAGGGGATCTACAGTTTCTGCAGACAATTGGTCAAAGTACAGAATTTTATTGAGTATTAAATTATTTCTTTAACATTTGACAAAACAATATCACCTCAAAATAATTGTCTCCCGTGATCTTTCTCAAGTTTTGTGGATCATCTCTGCGTTTAGAGTAAAGTGAACATTAGTCACTAAACATTACAGTTTACCTACAACTACATACTCATTGTTTCTCTCTCTTCTCTTTAATAATTAGATAAATCTTTGTTTGCAGAAGGACGGTACATGTGTGAGTTGATATTTAAAAGGCTCATCACTATGCTCCATCTCTCACACTCACTCACACACACACACACACACACACACACACACACACACACACACACACACACACACACACACACACACACACACACACACACCCCTGCATAGATTGCTGAATATGCTCTGAATTGTATCAATGAGGAATAGTTAGCAACAGAAGCAACCACCTAGTAGCATGCTAGTAACCAACTAAAAACACCGTTGCAACCATAATGTACACCCTCGCAATCACATAGAGGGCTAAACAAAAAGGATTGCCCAACTGCTAGGGGGCAAGTCAAATGCCACATCAGGCTAGTAAATCTAACAAAACATATGCTCCATCAGGCAAGGGGTAAACATAATTATATGAAATGCTGATGATGGAAATAGCTAAAGAGGAAGCTATCTCATTTCCCTCTCATCTCTGTGTAGAGTAGTACCGACCAGGCACTTGAGAGAAAATGGCGCCGGTTAAAGTCAAATGTTATGAGCTAAAGCGCAAGTGAGCATTTCAATTATCCTGGAGACATGAGTTTATTTGGGTGGCGTTAAAGGATGTGGCATAAGAAGAGAGAGCTGGAGCATCTTGCTGCCAAGGCAGCTAAAAAGGCTGCCGACAAGTACAAGGGGATACCACTGACCTGATACTGATAGAAACCTTGAGGCAACTACCTCTGACAGCCTGGCTATAACATTGAGTAATATTCTATTTTTAATTATTAATACAACTGCTGCAACTATTACTTCTATTACTGTTAATAATGATACTAATGTAAGTGTTGGAAAACCTTGTCTTTGATCATACTTCTGAAACTACCACCTATATTTCCACTGCAGTTTCTAATTCTGGTATTACTGACACCGTTGCTCAAAATACTTCTGCTCCTACAGGTTGTTCTACTAAGACCTTTTAGTATTTTGAAGTGTTGCTACCGTCTGGAACTGTTGTAATAAGATCCTCATTTCGGGCTTGTCATGGAATACCGCACGCAAACGTTATGTTCCTCTTTTTGATGGACATTATGTTACCATCTCATTTTATATAGGGTCATCACAAGCCAAAAGAAATAAGTGGATGGAAGAACTTAGCACTTATTGTATTCGTATTAGTGTGTTGCACTTATTGTATTAGTTTGTTTCTGCACTGTACTTTGGCTCTGGTTTATGCTCTTCGATGCTTGTTTAAAAAAGGAGATGGACTTATGACTTCTGGTGACTACTAGTTCTCTTGAATACCAATGTTGAATACACTTATTGTAAGTCGCTTTGGATAAAAGTGTCTGCTAAATGACTGTAATATAATGTAATGTAAGAAGACATTCAGGCAGCTCTGGGATGGTTCCAGGGAAAGCCCAGTGTCTCAAGAGTATTTAGACATCACCAAGAGCACTTAAAAGGATGAGTTGAGATGAAGTGAACTTTTATGTCAACAACCACATAGTTAGACCCTGTAAAACATTGGTAAGCTTATACATTTGCATGCTAATTGGAAGATTAAAGAGGTTTATATTTCCCTTGTGTTCTAAATCTTGCCGGTTGCCCAATAGAGTTCTGTTACATTACTTTGGAATATATGCAGTGTAATGAATATTGATTTATTTTCCTTTATTGATGCTATAAACACATCCTATGTTGCTTACCTTATACATGCTTGAAATTGTAGCCATATAAATACATAGTTTTACAAATGTGCAACAGTGTCACCTGGTGGCTGTATGTGATGATACTAACAGAATAGGAGTAACCCCAATAGAACATTAAAACCTGACAAATAGTAAGATTTCTCAATTTGAAAAATGTCGATACTGAAGTAAATATTGAGGATCTCAGGATCCCCCACACAAATCAGAGTTAAAACCATGTCTTTATCGAATTTAGGAAGTAGTGTCCCTATATGTTACCACCGAGTCAAGAGTCCTTGCGATGTTGCAAAAACAAGTCAAGTGTGTGTGTGTGTGTGTGTGTGTTGAGCGTTTTAGCATGTCTGACTTGCCCGGGGTTCCTCTCAGGACAAATAGCTTTTTTCACACCATTACCTCTCTACCCAAGATACAATACAGTACACAAACACACACGCATACAAATTGAGGTGCAGTCATATTTGTATAATAATCGACAATTTCTGCTACGCATATTTGCACACTTGACATGCTTGAGTTCTTGCACATATTTCAACTAGTTCAAAGAAACAAAAAACACACATACACACAACCTCTACAATTATCCTGGAAGTTAACTGTTGCTCGATCCACAGTCTGTTACTAAAACCAAACAAGGTGTTTCATTACCACAGAATAAGGTGAAGGTCAATACAATGGAATGGTTTTACCACAGTGGGAGTAAAACAAAGGTGATCCGTGAACCCAACAGCAAAAGCCTGTTGAAAATAGTACAACAGTTTCCACTTCAATAAAGTGGGGTGTTTTAGTGAAGTGCTCTCCAAAAATATCTCGTGAAATGAGCCAATGTAAATTTGATGACTCAAATTTAGATGGGTCCATGCTTCACTGGTCCAGTGTTACATTTAAGCCTGAAGTATCTTCTCATCACATACTCTTTGGTGTACACACTGGGCTATCAGAGATGGTGTACATATTGTGATCCTTAGTTTAGTTTTAGTTAGTGTAATGGTTTTGGTTGGAATAATGTCTCACTGAGTTATGATTTTGCCAAGAAAAACTAATCACAAACAGTGATGCACAGCTGTTACCATACTAGTGTATGTAAATATATATCATGTAAGGTTTTCATTATTTCAAAACCCGAGTTGATACTGGCATTTTTACATATTTTTTTCAATAGCCATAGCTACATGAGATTTAATTGCTTACATATACATAAGAGATCTACAGGAAATGATACATGCTCACACTAAACTTCACTATTGGTATTAGTAGTTGCATGTCGTTGAGATGAGTTTTTCTATGCACTACAGCATACAGCATACAGCAGGTCACTACAGCAGTATCAGAAATGCCCTTTAGTTACTGCTAAAGGAAAGAAAGTCCTGAAACTATTATTTTCATTATTGATTAATCTGCAGATATTTTCTTGACTAGTCGTTTAACTGTTTGTCCAGAAAACATTAGAAAAGAAAATATCGTTCAGTGTCTTGTTTTTTCAAAACAATGGTCCAAAATGAAGTAATATTTGTATTACTCAAGACAGCTGGAATCATAGAATCATTGCAATCTTTGCTTGGAAATTGACAATAAAAGATTATAATTTAAAATAACACTGTAATGGTTAGCTGACCTGAAACTGTTAGTAGTAAAACTCAGGTATATGTAAAATCACTTCCCATTCAATAAAATAAATATTGATGTTGATATCCAGTGTTTCAAATAAGGATGGAACAGCAAATGTGGCTACCACAAGCTGCAGTGTGCCACCTGAAAGCCCTGCATTAACACTCAATGCTCATTCATCATCACAGTACCAGTTCCATTCCATTGATTTAAAGAAGACAGGATAACGAAATGCGTCATCTAACAGCTTTGTATCCTTTTCCTTTGTCATAAAAGACGCCAGTTGAGGTAGTTCGGGCCTCTGATTGACAGGCTTCCCTGTGGAGATCTCTGTCAGTGAGGACAATCTAACTCCTCAATGTTTTTGGGACTCCCAGGAGGAGCTGAGGGACACGACTGGGGACAATGATGTTTACTCTGCTTATTCTGCTCCCAATGCTACCTGCACCTAATAAAATGTCTGGATGGATGCAGTGACATCAAGCCAACCACTTTCAAATTCACACTGAAGGATGTATAAGCCATTTACAAAAATGTGTGAAAAGCTTAATAATTAGCTGGTGAATGTGTACATATACAGTATTTTCAAAGTTAAAATTAAATGTGCATTCTCCCAATATCCAAATGTATACTACATGATTTTGCTTTTTAATGGATGATTCTTGCACCATGTGTCTGAACACCTTTGTAGAGGTGAGGGCATTATGTACCGCATATATTTTTGTGCCCACACAGATAGAAAATATAGAGTACGTCATACATATATGCTACACAGCCATTTATTTGCCATACACCCTCCAATTCAGATTAAGGGTCCACATGGGCCTGAAGCCTATTTCAGATGGAGCTAGGCAAAGAGCAAAGAAATAATAATGCAGAATTGTCATTGAATTATACATGAATGAATACATACACTTGAATGCTAACACGACTCAAGACGTGGAGTGGAAGGCGCTTGTAAGTCACTGAGCATGACTGCCTGATTCGCTGCCTACACTGACGATGAAAAGGTTGTACACATGAATGGCTGTAACTGTAGGTAATATTGTTCGTGTGGTTTTCACATGCTGCTTGAGCGTGTGTCATTTCTTTTATACTTTTTTTATTATTCTCTCTGTGAATATTATAACAAAGTCTGAATAAAGCAATGCACTGGTCATTCACAGACAGTCATACACACAATATATTAAAACAAAGGCGTTGGTGTATTTTTTATTTTAAATTCACTCAGTTGTTGAGTTCAGGGGTTTGGGCTATAAGTGTGGTATATATAACATGTGATAAACAAATACAATAATTACCAATGCTTTTCATAGGAATGAATATGTGTTGCTTAACAATGCATTATTGATTTACCCTTAATTCATACAGACCTGATATTGAATGGCTGTATTTGCATCTGTATCTAAAATAATACAAAGTGTAAAATGTAAATAAAGTTAGGGTCAAAGTGCTGTTGACCCTAAATATTAATAGGAGGGTATATGGGAAATGAATGACTGCAGTATATATTATATATGGTGTGTATTTTGTATCTCTGTGGGCACTTATATATTCATTCAACCTTTTATTTTAACACCATATTTACAAAACAGGCGGATAGATAAATAAATAGTAAATATGTGTCGTACAGAATGTCCTCACCTTGAGCACTAAGGCAGGCCTGTTGAGATAGCTCTGGCTATGGGGGACTAACTAGCTCCTCTTGACATGAGGGACCATATAGAACTTGAAGGACCATATAGAAATCTGTCTTTTTTTGATCTTCACGGTTACGAGTCTTCTCTCGTTCCGAATTGACGCAAAAACTCAACACATCGTCGTTCACAGACAGTCATCTGTTCAGACCAGCACCTGAGCCATTCCCACAGCACTGAATTGTAAGTGGCTTCGGATGGAAGTGTCAGCTAAATAAATGTAATGAAATGAAATAAAGTAATCCTAAAAAAGCAAATTTTCTAGCCCAAGGTTGACTTGTCTACTGAGACATCCTGCACAGACAGACGCACTTACTTCAGCAGAAGTATAACTACAATGACTGGGAAATTAAACCAATACTTGTGTTATTGTTCATCCTGATTACCTTGATGGGAATAAACAGCAACCGTCAAATGCTTTTTATATTCTCCCGTAATGGAGGGAAATGGCATTGGATCTCTGTATGATGAATGCAGACATTACCCTTGATGTGCACTCACAAGTTGGAGAAAATAGCAAAAGACAATCAGCATTGTGTGCGGTGAAAAATGCCTGCTGATTAGCATGCAGCACGAGCACACACACGGGCCTCTAGCGTTGTTCCCAATCAGGCAGCAGACAATACAGATGAGTTTGAATTCCTAGTATAACAAGATAATGACATATAACAGAATGATTCAGACTGTACCGACACCAATGATGATGAGCCCCCCCCCCCCCCCCCCCCCCGTACCGCTTTCCCTCACTTCTGTGGTTTGTATCATATCTTTCACTCTTCCTCTAGTGCCCTGTCAACACACAGATACTCTCTCTTTTAGAACAAGGCATTGATAAGAGGCAAACTAATTCTCTGTGGAACTCCGACAACACTTTATAATAATGTCATGCACCAGACACCAGAACAGATCATTATTGTCTCCTCAGTGTTGATCCCCCATCATCAATATGTTAATATTGCACCGGGATAATAAGGAGCCGTTCGTGTTTCAATGTCTCATCGCAGACAGTTGAACCAAAGGCCGAATGCAGGACACTTAGTGACTATCTGAAACAAACAATGTGTCACCGAGAGGCTGAGTACGGGAGACTAACCTGCCGACGCGCTGGCCGTCAATGACATACAGGTCCATTGGTTGATTTGTGTGGTTCTATTTGAAGGAAGAACAAAACAAGCACTTGTGGTGGATAGCATGCATCCATAATGTTCAAACTACTTTTACAACAGTGTACAAAAGCGATCAACAGCTTAAACAGTGGTCAGCAAGAAATAAGACTCTCTAAACCCCCTCTCCTTCCATACACAAAACTAAACTACTGAACAGCTGATAACCCCATTGCTACCACCATCAACACCACGTGACTCAATTACCGTAAGTGACCAAAAAGAGGAGTACAAAAATAACACAGGCTATAACTGGCTCCTTCACTTATTCTGCAAAAGGTTTCCCAGATGACACCCTTTGTTTAATTTACTAGCTATTTATCAGGGGTTATCCATGTTATCTGGGAAGTAGACCAGGGATCATGAGGAACAAGAGATTAGCACATGCAACACAGGCTGAGAGATGCACAAAACTATTTGCCTGTTAACCCATTGTATAACAAAGCACCTATATTCATTTCTATCAGCTGGGTGTGTAGAAGTCTGGCAACGGTTTGCTAAATAGTGCGGCATATCATAAAAAGGTGATAATGTCAGCGTTACATTCAGAGCTTGTGCTTTTGTTTTGCAGGTTAAAGATGATAATTTGTATCATCCCCAGTTTGATTCCATCTGGGGACCTTTGGTGTGTATCAGTCCCATCCCAATAATAAAAAGTAGTGTTATGCACATAAACAGTTTCCTTTACTAGATTCATTTTTAAAAGATGCTTCTAAACAAAACACAGACTGATAAGGCTGTCTAAATGGTAACACGCATCCAAACACCTCCACCTGTTGTTCCCTATGTGCACTCACATTAGCAGGCATCGAGACACACGTCATGCTGGGTTGGCACAATCTCGGAACCCATTGACTATCGGTCTGACAAGGATTTAGCTCTTTGGGGCAACGGTCAATATTTCAGGGGTGCTGGTGTAGCTCGCAGATATCTGGATAAGCCAGCTCAGACGTGATTGTAGTCAAAGTAATATTGACCAAACGGACCACAAACTGAAATCTTTACCAGTTGCCTAAAGATTTCTGTTAGTAGAGATTACGTTCAATATAGGGATGGTAAATGGACTTCGGCTGACCGTAAAAAGGCACTTTATACTGGATTCACACACACACACACATTCATACACTGATGGCAGAGGCTGCCATACAGAGTGCCATCTGCTAATCATTCACACACACTCACCGAAAATGGCACAGCCTTCGGGAGCAATTTGGTGTCTTCCATGGCAACACAGTCTCACTCTCAACTTGTCAAATACTGACGCTTGGTCAGCGCTCTTAAGCTTGAAACTATGACGCTCGAGGTACTTCTCTAGTGTCGGCCTTGGACTAGTCAGAAGCGGCGTGTCAGTTTCCACTCACTACATGCATTGTGTCTTTGCAAAATACACTTCTATCTCCGCAGGAAGTTAGGTTTAGGCAACAAAACCACTAAGTTAGGCTTCGGAGAAAAAAAGGGTGGTTGGTGGTAACTTTACTGACTCACCTGACTACCACGGGACTGACGAGTCCAGGCCTGGCAACTAACATGACGTATTGTCAATGTGTGCTTTTAGCTTTGCCCACGAGACTTGAACAGCGGTCTACTGCATTGGAGTCCCTGTGCTTGTTTGACACATC
Source organism: Pholis gunnellus (assembly GCF_910591455.1). Taxonomy (NCBI): domain Eukaryota; kingdom Metazoa; phylum Chordata; class Actinopteri; order Perciformes; family Pholidae; genus Pholis; species Pholis gunnellus. Next base: position 5,919,089 of record NC_136537.1, read on the forward strand.
CACCGACACGACTAGCTTACTCTTTATACTAAGCATTTCCTCTTAACGTCTAATAATGACGCATGTGGGTTTAAATTGCAGTAAGTTAAAAGCAAGGTGCTGCAGTACCAATCCCAGAGGGACGCTGAACCAGGCATCGGTATTTTAGCGACTTGAGAGTGAGACCGGGTTGCCCAAGGACACTTTGACACGCGGACCGGAGGAGCCGGGGATCGGGCCACCAATCTCACAATTAGTAAACGATCTGCTTTTACTTCTGGGCCACCGCCCTCTCCTCTTTCTCTAGAACACTTGCACTCGTTCAGTCCCTGCATTATCAATCCTGGCTGCTGTATCATGACTAATCCTGTCTGTACAGCACATCTGGTTTGTGTACAGTCATCAATTGACACAAATACTATCAATAAGCTGGTGAAAGCTCTAAGGACCACACAAAAAACTGCCCAAGTAAAGTCTGGCACAGCTTGCAGTGACACAGGATCTATCCACAGAGTAACAAAACTCACTATAATTATACCACTTAGATACACAACTTTCACTGCTGACTCCTCTGCTGGTCATTGGAACCATTTCTACAGTTACAAATAGTCTGTTACTCCCATCATTATTTATAATGGATTGAGTCCAGTTGCATTTTCAACTCTTCGTATCCAATTATTTCTTCCTGAACCACTTCATGAGAAAGCAAATACATTACAGGATAAAGCAATAGTCACAATAAACTTGAGTTCTGATTTCCCTTTGCAGGTCTGTGTAGCATTGATGACTGAATGAATGATTTGCATGTCATGAACCCACTACAGACGATAGTTAAAATCCATCAATATGTCTCCATGTGTGATCACAGCAAACGATGACACTGATTAAAACGAGATTGTGTGAGAGGGTTTCTGTCACAATACGCAGCTGTGGAAGAGCAGGTGTAACAAACAATGAGTCAGTTCATTATATGGCTCAATCAGTTCAAAAGACTAGGTGTGAAACCAGAGCTTAAGCAGTGCAACAAAAGGTTATCCACATAAGAAACAAGCAGAGGTGTTCATAATTAACGTTTAAATCAAGGTTAGACAGTGACGTGAATACAGAGTAGCACATTGGCTTCTCCAGTGTGTTCCATTGTGCTTCCACATACCTGCGTAAAATGCTGTGATACGTTTTATCTGAAAGTACGCGGAAGTAAATGTTGCAGAAATGGCATTTGTGTATCTGTGCAGGTTGTGTGGGAGATAGGCACAGATTGTTGCACAGTTTGTGAAGAGAATGACATGCATAGTCCTCCCACATCTCCGTCCCTCTGAGAGTGTCTGCATGTGTCTGTGTGGCGTCTTAAAACAATGGGGGAGCAGATGTGGCCCAGAAAATAAAGCAGGCATCGAGTTTGTTCTGTTCGTCAAATAAAGAGCCACAAGTTGTTCTTCCCGAAGTCACGGCGCCACATTCCCAGAGGTTGAAACAGCTGGGGCATTTTGAAATTCAAAGTTAAAAGGGGGGGGGGGGGGGGGGGAATTCACTTTCTACGACACTGTGCATGCAGTTGGCTACACTGCTGTTCCTTCAGTGGCATGAAGAGTTTGTGATATTCCGCTGATTAGAATATGATCGAGGCTAATTTGGTGATTAGTATGGTGTTGCCTTTATTTTTACTTAATACATTATAATTGTCATAACAGCGGGGAGCTAATGGAGGCTGTTTAGGCAGTGAGAGTTTGAATGAATAATACATTTTACTTGTAAATGGGCTTCTTTGGAATTCATTTAAATATATATATAATATTTATAAATGGACTAACTCCTCATTCTGATATCATTATTGTTATACTGCCTGTCCAAAATGCTGCTGTCATATTTGTTATTCCAAATGCAGACGTCGTAAAAGATGGAAATAAGAAACTCAACGAAGTTGAGGGAAGTGGGAGCAGCTGGTAGTATTTTCCTTATTATAAATAGCCCATTCAAGGTTTTATGATATTCCCACTGTTCCTTAACACAGAGACACATGGAGGCTTTATGCAATGGCTATATATAAATATTACAGTACTCATGATCCTCAGCCACTGTCTTGTTATGGAGAGGAAGCTCGTCAGAGACAGAATCAAAGTTCAAGAGGCTTCATTCATTAAAAACCCAACCAGAATAGGAAATAGGAATAGGAATTGACCTAAATTATTAAATATTTGATCATGCAGTTATGTTGCAAGGGTTCCATTAGTGGCACATGCAAGAACATGTTAAGCTCTGTGATTGGCTGTTTCCTTCTGGTATTTACCTTGGTAGATGTAGTTAACGTCCCTTAACATTATTATATGTGCACAGGCTTTTATCTTTGACTTTTTTTTAAATTAAGGAACTATTTTGTAGTAAATTTGCACATTTTTTTTTTCTTCTCCCAAGCCATGGAAGTGCAAGCCTCTAAACATCGTCTACTCAGAGAAGAATAGACTAGAGTTCCTTCATGGTCACGTCCTCTTTGTTTTTGAATTAACAGAGGAGGACAGTTAGGACAGGCAGACACACTTCACTATGGAAACACTCTGGGGATTCCAATCAAACCAGATTACATTTTTATGAACCTGTGAAGTTTTTAGTTTTGAACGCCATCTTTTTCTCCAATTTTAAAAACGTCATGAATGTTGCACCATGTAGAGAAAAGTATCACAATCAAAAAACGGATACGAGCAGGAGGGAGTCTTTCTATATCAAGTATGGTATACAAAAGATGAGTATGTGGCACCCATCGTGGACTGCCTACACCTAACACACTCGTGTGTGCCTAACGAGCTGGCTGGATGACTCACTGGCAAGGTGATTCAATATTTATGTGGAAGCTACTTTTTGTAATGCACAAACTCACATTCAATTCATATGCAGCTTGGAAAAAAAAGCCTCTTTCCAGCAGTTCCCTCGGCTACCAAAACAAATGTCAGATATATCAGGTTTCCCTCCTCCTGTGTACCAAGCTAACAAGAGAACAACACTACTTGTTTTCCTTATAAATGTCAGATACATCAAGAATTCCACTCCCCACAGGTGTGTGTAGCTTATTGTGAATACTAATAGGGTATGATAGGAATCCCATACAGCTCCTATGAGTTTGACGTGTGTCAGGGACTATATGCTTGTTGGCGACAGAAGAATGCTTGCAAGTACATGCGGGAGTGTGTGTGTGTAACAGGACACTAACCTAGTTAGTGTGTAAAAAGAATGTGTGGGCCCACGTTGATTTGAGTAATGCAAGTATCGCATTATGTCACTGCTGGTGAGTGGTCCGTGAATTAGTGTAGGTGCGTTATTGTGTGTATGTGTCATAGGTGTCAATTGGCAGTGCTTCTCAAGTTATCGTGGGTGATTAGTGGCACCGTGTTCATTTCCTGTGCCGTTTTGTTGTTCCCTGAATCGTTCACCTCCTACATAATAAAGGCCACGATCCACACAACGGGCTTGTTTTGCCATTTATACATAGGCCCTAATTGTTACTCAGTGGCAGAGGTGGAACAAGTCATAAGTCTCAAGTTTTTGGCAATGGAGTCATAAATCGACATGTCATGATCAAGAAATCCGAAGTCAAAAGTGACAAGTTCCAAGTAAGGACCAACAAGTCCAAGGTCAAGGTCGAAGACAAGAACAAGTCCCACGTCAAAGTCCCATATGCAGTCAAGACCCACAAGTACCAAATCAAGCCCAAAGTTAAGGCCAACAAGTCACAAGTCATGTCCAAAGTAAAGACTAGAGATGCACCTAATACACATTTCTTTGTAATGTCTTGCTTCTTAATTCTTTCTCAGAGCTATAATTGACAGCAAGGCTCCAGACTAACTTTTTTTCCCCACTGTCCCTAAACAGACTCGAAGTCAGTGTAGACCGTCAACATGTCTAAATGTTATCCTTTTACTCTGTTATTGTCATCTAAAGTGTCTATTTGCATAAAAACACTCAATTCAAATGATGTGGAAATAAATTATTGGATTTTTATACAAACACTTGCCTTGATTGAAAAAAGAAAAATCTTGGCCTCGACAGTTTTAATGATGTGCCATAAGCTGGTTAGAGCGATCATCCTTGTTAGGAAGGTAAACGGGTCATAATTACAAACAAAAAAACATTTGAACACATCATGGTTGCAGTATAATTTACCTTCGCACAACACTCATCTGTGCTGAAAAGACCTTGAACACTTCAGTGTCTGATTAAGTTAGTTGTTATAGATTGTGCAGGTGGCCGTGGTTGGCATGTAGCTCGGTGTGGAGGAGGCTAACAAGAGCATGTGCCAGGTGAGTTGATCGGCACGGCTGGTGGTTGTTGTCAAATCATTCTCCCCCTTTTAAACGCAGTGGCGTGGAAGACTGATGGAAGGGAACAGTGAGCTTCTAAACCTTGTGCGCCAGAGGCCACCGCAGGCGCATGATCAACACTGTTAAAATATTTGTGTTAAAAGGGTGTGTGATCCGTCAGGAGTGAAGGTGTGTTTGTGCTGAGGGAACTCACGATGGCAGCAGTGTTGCTACACAAATATTTTAGGATTGTTCCGTGATACAAATTGCAAGCTTTATGTCTTGTCAACTCACGCTGAAGAGCTTCTACACTGAAGACATGTTGTCTGTGTGTGTGTGGCTGTGACGTTACTGTCTGTAGCGCAACGGACAACAAAAAGCATTGTATTTAAATGTGATTGGCCATGAGCGATAAGCTGAAAACTGGTCAGTTACCCCGTGCATCTCTAATAAGGACCAACAAGTCCCAAGTTGAGTTCCCAGTCAAGACTAACAAGCTGTAAATCAAATGCCTTGTCAAGGCCGTCAAGTCCTCTGTCAAGGCCCAAGTCAGGACCAAGAGGTCCCTAGTCGAGACTAACAAATCCTAAGTCAAGTCCCACACAAGTCGTTATTTTCCCGATGTCATTTTAAAGGTTAAAAACGGGTTAGTTAGTGTAGTAAATTCTTTGAAGTAAAATGATAAAGGGTACCACAGTATGTCATTAATGTGAATAGAGTTGGGGATAAACAACGTTTTATCAAATCTAAATCCTTTATTGTATCCATTTGTCTTCCATTTCTGCATTTTTACCAAAAGTTAAAATCAAATCAAAGATTTAATAAAGACCCATAGCAGCTCACTGTTCAAACGTCTTGCTCATTCATGTTTTAGCTACAGTGTGTGTGTGTGTGTGTGTGTCTGTGTGTGCGTGTGTGAATATATAGCTCCTAGTCTTTAAAGTGACTCCCAACCAATATATCCGTGCCGTCAGATGAGGGTTTTATATGCGTGCAGTATATTAAGTTATCAGAATATATTTTTCTATGACAACGGTGCATCAGCACACTCTTTATATACAGTATATAGCAGATGATAAGTGGGATATTTTTTTTTTTACTGGAGTTATAAAATGCACCACATTCTCAAGCCTCAGAGCAAGCAAAGCTGTCTCAAAGGTTTCCATGGTGACATCTCAAGGTAACAATATTAGAATGTCTTCAGGTCATATGCGTTTGAACGAGCACAACACAAAGACGGGTCCAGTTGCAAGGACGAGTGTCCTCAAATGCATTTGCATGATTTTCAATCTATTCTTGCTGTCAGATGGTCAAGTCAATAAAGTGGTTCCAGCAAACAAAATACAATATCAGAATATGTGGTTATTATTAAATGGAGGCAGCAACACATACTACAGATTTCCTCTCAATAGGAGGCAAATTACATGTATTTCAACAAAGCCTCTGATTGATCTATGTTTATGATTATTCGCAGACCATTTAGCCTCATGTAAACCTCTAAGCTGTGCCGCTTTCCCATACCAAAGCAGTATGCAGCTTGAATGTGTGACCGTTGGAGCACAGGACCTGGACTGAACAGGTGAGAGTAATGGTGTGCCGGCAACCCGTGAGCAGAGCGTATCAGTCGTGCAGTATTGTGTTGGTCCTCCATCGGAGAGATCTATCGCATCATTGCCCTAAAGTGCTCTGATCCCGCGGGGAGCAGCAGCAGGGCAGCGGCCAGTTGGTGGATCACTGCACTCCACTGAATATCATTATTTTCCTCCTCAGATCCATTGGCACTGCACCAACAGATCCCGCTGCTTTCTGCCATAACACTTCCTCTTTAATACGCCTCAGCTCCATGTGAAGGTCAACCTTTTGTTTCAGCTTGTAGAATTTGAGGTAACAAGATGGATCGCTGGATATACCATTAGCTATTGTATTTGTCCTCTTGTTTTTTTTAGTTCCACTTTTGATGTCCTCTTGGGTTCGACTGGTGTAACAATTGGTATGTTTACGTTCTGTTTACTGCCATTTTGCTTATTTACATTTTTTAATAGACGTTCAGTTATTATATTGGAAGATAATGATCAGACAATAAATCAAACTTGAAAACATGTATTTCCATTCATTTGTGATATATTAACAATGCTTAAAGTTGGAAAGTAGCATAATGCTGCCTCAATTAAATGCACGTGGAGTCTCAAAAAGAGAAATTGTTATAGCTCAAGAAAATGCCATGATGCAGGGAATACTGCGATTCCCTTTAAAAGCAGAGGATTTAGTCACCAACCGTTTCCAAACAAAGATCGCGGTTAGTTTCCCGGGATACCGCGAAGTTAGCTAATGCTAGCTACTTTTACAAACTAAAATGTGTATGCATATCCTGATATATAACTGAAATTACATATCAGGAAGGTGGCGTTAAAAGGATAACATTGCAGACTGTTTGTTGTTCTGTAAGCCAGCGGCTGCTGTGCTCTTATCTGCACACACTCACGGCAAACACTTGCACGCTATTGACAATCATTTTTATGTAATTCACTTCATCCAGAGCAAATAAAGTGCCCCACTATAGCATCCAAACACGACAAGTGTAACAGTGCATGTTGCTGTTCCCTTGTAAAATAAAAAGGTATTCACATTCGCCAAGGTTTAGGGTGTTGTGTGTTCAATTGGACATCACAAAGCAGATGAGATCCAAGTTTCCACTGGCCTATTCATATGCCACATAAATGGAATATTACATTGATTAGTTGGTTAAACAATCCAAGATTCCAGCCTGGATCAGCGAGTAGGACGAGCGCACAAGCAAAGCAAATAATGTGCACTCGCAATCATCCTCTCCTCACCCACTCAGCACCACGATAAATGACCTAGTCTGACACTAAAACTGGTGATTGTTGCTGAAATAGCCAGTTTTTTTCCCTTATGAGTTGGTGAGATCAAACCGGAGATCAGAATGAAAAGTGAGTACTAGCTTCACATTCTTCAGGTGGACACAAACAACTCCAGCTAAAGGCTAATGTACAACCCAGTCTCACTCCCAACTTGTCAAATACTATGAGTTTGTTGTTTTTTCACTCCATGTCTGCTATGTGTGCACATGTCAATGTTGTATTATCAGCTCGTTCAGTTGACCCGAAAAGATCAATGAATGCAGGTTTAGTTCAATCAATCAGGATTACTAAACGGCAAATCTAAATGAATACATTTACCTTTAGTTTTCTTTCCGCTGTCTTTACAAATTATTACAAACCGCTGTGCTGAGGATACAGGAAATGCTTTATTTCCTCCGAAAGCAACAGGTCAGTGTGAAGAACAGCAGCACAGGTCATGTTCAGTGATGCTTCATGTGCAGGGTAGCAAACACGTTCTATTGCATAAACGAGAAAACGTAAACACTAAACATAATATGTCCTTCAGTGCTCGCTTCAGTGAACTGCTGCGGCAGAGGCACAGGTTTCACTGTTTTCTCAACTTCAAATGCCTGCACCATTATTAATACATTATACCGGCATTTTACCTGTGACACACATTTCTTTTCCGTTACTGGGTGCGTGTTTGTTTTTCAAAGCTTCTCTGCATGAGCCTATCAAATTAGAGTGGAGAGGGACAGGAAATACTGTGGAAAGTCAATTAGATCTGACAAGCCATCCAGCTAACGGCCCAACACCACAGGCTGCCACACTCAAATGTGTTTCCAGTTCATTTCAGGTTACTTCTCACATGCACTCATTCAATTTGTCTAATGGCTCCCATAGATTTTTGAATGATATTGTAAAAAAGTAAAAAAAAATGTGCAGTGCGTGAGTCATTGGGAGATGTAAAATGTAGCGTTGTTTTAAATGATACAAATAAAAGAATGATTCCTTCAACACACTTTTAAAATGTAATCCCATGAACACAAATGTAGATCTATACTGATGGGGGTGTTATATATGGGTGACATGACAGGAGCAAATGCCTCCATGCAACATACTGTCCTAAAACAACAAAACAAGGACATGATACCCCCCCAGTCACATTATGGCGAGTCAAAGAGGGCGAGCGTGTGTCTGGTTTAATACATTTCTAAATGATGACAAACAGCAACACAGCAGAGATCATCATGTTACAGCAGTGGCCGTCCTCGCTTTTCCTCTGGGCTTTTTTGCAGACTTAATTCAGCAAAGCACAAGATAGTAAAGTACTGAATCCCTTTTAAACGTGCTGCTGTCTGTGGGCTCTCTTGTCTTTGGACTCCAGCTGAGAAAGTGAATGGTGTCTGAAGAGGGCAATCTTGATTTATAGTCCAGAGGGCAAACCGTACCCTTGCCTGAGACCAGCCTGTCCCCAGCGGACTCTCCTCGGCCACTTCCTACTGTTTCACACACATACCCAGCATGCATCTCAAAAAGGGGTGACGTGCAGGTCAATGTCAAACTAAGTGAACGTTTTCACAACGTAATCATTTTGGAAACGTTTTAGAGAGGTGAAGATGTTTAGCTGCCGAGGTGACAGTCGATGCTCTGGATGTATCACTTAACCGTCGGCTTTATACAGATATATTTTAATTGAAATGTTTGTGCAGTCGCTGGAAAAATAGAATGCGATGTACCTTTATTATTGGCAGCATTAACACTTCCATATTCTTTAATCTAATATGCACATCATGGATATTTCGGATGGGGCTGAGGTCAGGGCTCTGTGCAAGCCAGTCAAGTTCCACACTAAACCGAGAACCTTCTTCATGGACCTGCAGTGTTCCCCCTGTAATTGTACAAAATTATAAAAAGATTGACCTATTTTCCGTGGTCCTTTTTTGACAAGGGATTCCATCATGCTTTAATGCTTCACTGGTTACCGAAAAAAACATAAAGCCAAACAAAGTTGTCACTAATCTGGCGAAAGCAATGCGCTTTCCTGCAAACTTTTCTGCGACTTGCTGTAAGTCAGTTTAGTTTACAGAGAGTAAGTCTGTTACAACAGTCCCAACGGCAACGGTGCGCTTAAAGATGGACGCCGCTCCGGCCAAGCTGCTATGTCGACTTTTCCATTTTACTCCAGATTCATTTGTATGGCCTGAAATGTACTCGTATTACTGGCTGAACCGTGAAGAACTGCAGCAAAAGTATGCTGGCTATTTAGTGTGTTTATCGGGGCATTATGGTTATGTTCGACTCAATGAAAATTACTCCTGTTTACATTAAGGGCAAGCAACATTTACTTAACATGTAAATTGTGGAGTTTTGAATGGATTGGATCGTGATTTGGATTGTGACAGATTGTAGGTTGAATTTTGAGTTGTTTATGGAACTTCTATCAAGTTTATTAAAAGGCTACTGGGAGAACTATTATTATCGATGTAGAAGGGAATGGAAGAAATCCTGGTACTTGAGTGTCATCTTGTTATACGCCTCCTCCGCTCGCTCCGGCAGTCTCGTGTCCTCCAGCCTTATTTCACGCTGGCTGGAGTGCAGCTTGCATCCCTTTTTTACTCACAACTCTAAAACTGATAGGTCCAGCCTGCATCGTGTGTACTTTGTGCGCGCGTCTCGAATGAAATATTGGTTTACGCAGTTAACGCGCCCAGCAATCCGTCTTGTTTGTCAGTATCCTGATTAGCGGGCATGTCAGCAACACGCTCTGTGTGATGTCGCGGAGCCTCCTCAGCACTCTCGGACCCCCTGCGGCCTTCCGGACGTACACAGAGTGAGTCGCGGCTGCGGAGCGTCATTTTTCATGACAAACATGTATCTTCAGTCATTTGTCCACGTGTGTCCGTTCAAACGTTCTCATGAAAGTGTGTGTTGCCAGTGTTGGGCGTGAGAAGATTGAGTGAGCAAGACATGTTGTGTTTGAGCGTGACATGTCAATTTACTGTGACTAACAAACTGTGACTGTGTGAACGAAAATAGGCCGTTCCGGAAGTAGAGCGCTGTAACAGAACTGGGATGTCGGGGACACAATAGAGGTGTTGGGTGTGGGATAAATTAAATCTGATGTTTACTTTATGATCATATGTCAATAACACTCCAACAACACCCCAACCCTAATCCAAACCTGAGCTGTAAACAGTAGCACTTTCTCCGCTGCTCTGAATGCATCGATGCTGCTGCTTCTTTCCCAATTCAAACAATCAAACCTGTGCAAAGAAAAACAAGACAAAACCACAGATGTGTCAGCATAAGATGGAGGGAAACATCAAAACAGGAAGGGGTGTGTGCCTAGACTGATCAACTATCAGGTCACGCTTTCAATTACAGTTATTACGCTACAAAGTTCTGCTCTGCAGGATGCCAAGTTCCACAATGGAGGAGCACATATACAGTACACACTCTGCGCCACAGTGTAGAGAGTGCTCTCTGTGACTTTCTGAATCTAATTGTCTCTAATAGCTATTATCGTCACTGTTCCGATCCGATGGTCATCTCAGTTAGAGCTTGAGATACCTAATTACAGTTGGCATTTACTTTTTAGAGGTGACTTGCACGTCAAAGCCAAAATACTGTTTCGGTATGTGACAGGGGTGGGAAATGTGGATGTGAAACCCATTTGGAATCTAGTTTGACAGGAAAGAGTAAAATATTTTACACGTCAAGAGCTCAACATTATGAATGTAACGTTGGATCCGTTACATCCTCCAGGAGAATCATGCAACCTGTCTTGTGTGTACGTGCGTCCGTGAGTGAGTGTCCACTGATATTCTCACATTCTGCTGCAGCAAACTGCATAATATTTTGGGTGGCCATTTTTGGCTGCATGCTCAAGGACCTCTCATGGTTGCGGTGGTGACTCACATTTCCTCAAAACACCTTTGTCGGTTTCATACTATCGACAGCCTGCTGACTCCTCACGCACTACTGTTAACCAGTCCAAGGCGAGTAAGAATACAGCCGAGTAGATCGCTAACCCCAAGCCACTACTCTGCGGCCACAGTGGGGAGGAAAATTTGCTCAATTTTAGGCCACATCCACAATACTACCTTTTCATTTAAAAAAAACGCATATATTTTGCAACATTTACGCCTAGCACCCACACTACTCCATCGTTGTACAACCCTTCAAACTGAAACATTAGCTACCGGTCCCCTTTCAGTTTGAAAACGACATGTCCTTCATGGATTCATCACGTGAGCCTTTTCCGGTCAGTTCTACCAGTGATTCATTTTAACATGGATAATAAATTACAAGCATTACTGGCCTTTGTTGTCTATGCTAGCAGCTGTAGTCTAGTTAAATTCAATTACAAAGGCGGGAAAACATACAAAGGCAGGATGTACTGTTCTCTCTATGTGTTTTACTTCCAAAGTGTTAACATAGATAAACAGCCAACCAAACTCCTTTTTCAAGAGCCAGGAATGCGAGCGTGCTTGCTCCTTTATTGATTTCGTACATATTAAATCAGGTTGACAACGTTGAATCAGAGTGAAACTAGAAAAGAAAATACAAAACATCTTAATTGACTGCAATATGAATAATGGATAAACAGCCTTATGTTCACATTTACCTAACAAAAGTCACCATTCTTACTTATTCAACACACTAAGAACATAGAACACTTACAGACATTGCTTTCTGAGGAATTCAGGCGAAGGATTACTGTGGATTAAACATGGGATACCACACAGCTGCGACCATGCTCTCTGCAGTTTACAGCTCTCAACTTCCTACTTCCTGCTTCTCACTTCCTGCTTCATTAGGTGTCAAAATAAAAGCGCTACACCCATTTATGCATGAAACAATGAAAAGAGATTTTACCAGTTAACTTATTCAGGGCAGAACACAGGAAGTGAAGTGAACATGGGACACAACACATTGTCGGTGTGGACAGAAGTAAAAAAGTAAAAGTAAAAAAGTGTGGATGTAGCCTTAGTTTTTTGGAAGGTGTATTTGGAAAACGGCTAATGTAACTACCAGTACACACACTGCTGAGTACATCTCCACCACTCAGTTGCTGTTAAGCAGGCAGACCGCTTGGTGAGTTTGATTTCATTTTTGACAAGATTGTTTGAAATGTCTTATTCAATGATTTAGAGTGATTGCCTGCATATTATCATTCTAGACCGGAGGTTCGCCAATTCTCAGTTGTAATTATTCAAACGTTGCACACACCTGGCACAGATAAGCACCTATTTACAATGCTGCATAGATATCTGTGGCAGATAAGGAAGTCGCACACTTTCACTTTATCTTTGCAGTGTGTTTTTGAACAAAGAGAGTGAATGAAAAAACATCATATTTTTTTGTTGTGTTATATGAGTGAATACTACAATTAGTTCTGGTTTATGTATTGTTAATTCAAATTCAAACGCATATTCCAATAATACGATTACAAATTTCTGATCCAACCCAATTTGGTTTTAACTCTCGGCTTGTAAAAAAACATCTCTATTGTCAGCAAATTTAGGTTGCCATGATTATCCCTGATCAAAAGATATTCTGTGATCCTTTTGTGTTGCCTTAACATATCTAGACCAAGCAAAAGTAATGCTGTTTTCTCTGCTCAGAGCTGTCAACAAGTCTACCCTAGGGACCAGAAGAGGTCCTCACCTTAAATATCTCCACAGCTGGCTGGATTGCCATCTTGCACAGACATGAGGATGGAGGCTAACGACTTAAGTGTACCAACAGCAGGTTGATATTGTCTTTTTTCATTTTGATATCAACCCCGGCATCACTATAATGATGCAGGAGGCTACCTTTTTTTCTGGTATCCGACTCCGCTGCGTCTCTTCAAGAGATTCAAGTTTCTTTTACCTTTGGCGCGCAGTGAAAATGATCTTTTGACAGTTTGTTGACATCATACAAGCAATAATACTACAGTTCCGATGTCCATATCTGTAGAACATGTCGCAGACGGGGTTTTTTTTCTAACCAAACACTTCCTGTTACTGTTTCAAAATAAAAGCCTTCTTAGTATCTTACTTTGGACAGATTCCCATTGTTAACACAAGGCCTCTATTTTGAAATAGTTGCAGGGCAGTGTTGTAGAAAATGCAGTGACTTAGGTGGCTCCATATTACCGGCCTTTAATTGTGGATTGTTAATATTATTAAGAAATGAGAACACACTTCTTAACCGTTCTTGACCTTTTTTTCTGTCTAAAATAAATATAAATTAAATTTATAATGAAATTAAATGAAACATTGCAGCCAAACTATGCAAAAAGGAATGTCACAATGTTAATGTTTTGCTCTGGATCTGCCTGTTTCACTAACTCTCCTGTCATTTCAGGTCCTACCACTCAGACCATGCAATCACTCATCCAACCCACCTGATCTTCCACACCCATCTCACCTGCAGCCCATTCTCTTATTGGTCCCTCAGTATTTACGTCAGTCTACTTGCACTTGTTCCCTGACAGATTTGTTTGTGTGTTTCTGCCAATCTCTCCAGTTAATTCCTTGTAACTGTATCTGATTTGGAGGGGTTACGAAAGACTGCATGGTGTGGCTTAAAATAAGTATGCAAGTATTGCTAATGTATAAGTATAAGCTACGGACATAGAGTCATGTGACTTAGTGGCGTAAAAGTCCTGTCCTCCTGCCCTAAGAGGACCTCTTGCTCTTAATACTACGTCCGTGTTCTTGGCGTCTAATATTGAGACGGATGGGTTTGCATTGGAGTTGGTTCTCTAAATGGTTGCCTTGTGCATCGGTACTCACTGGGCGACTGCCCAAACACTGGTATTTGATGCCGTGGGAGACCAGGCTGTAAATATCTCATATCAATCTTTGAATTAACTGCTGTGAAAAATTTGGTACAGAAAATCATGGTCCCCAGAAGATACACTATAATCATTTGATTTTGGCACCATTATCATATACTGTGGCTCATGACCAAATACCTGCAAAACTAATGACATTCCCATCAGCCTCAACTGTATCTTTTGTTATGTGGTAATGACTGTCAGATGGTAATGTTAGATGAAATGATAGAAGGTAAAGTAAGGGCTGGTATAATTTCAGTGTTTTGCTATAGAAAAGGCAGAATCCAAATCCAACACGATATGCTCAAGTGTCTTGTATCTCATGCTGAGACCTGCATGAAAATCCAAAGAAGCCCGGAAGCTATATCTTTTGTGCTCAGGGGTAGGTTTGCCTTACTGAGGATCTTGGGATTGCCTTACTCGGGATCTATTATAAATAAACATAAGATAAGGTACTGTCTGTTTTCTTTTGTAAAATATTGCCAATGTGAGAGCTTACTGGAGGAGCCATACACAATAATGGTTAGTGGTTGGAAACAATACATGCTGAGTGAGTGGGAATTAAACTTTGTTTTTACAAACCACCAAACAAACAAAGGAACAATTTGAAAAACAATTATAGTATTAGCACAGGTCTTGGCAAAGAAAAAAAATCTCTTTTCAAAAACCATCATGTCTATGTGCACCGTGTTCATCAGATTAGTGGCAAAAAACACTGACTGACCTGAAAGTTCTTCCACTCCACTTACTACAATACTGCATACTTTCCTTGTTAATATATTCCTACAAAATGAGCAGTGATGAGAATGAAAACTGATGTTTATCAATAAAAATGTGTAATATAGTCGTCATATACATTAGGTACATATATATATATATATATATGAAATGTAACTTCTGCATTTAACCCATCCCTAGCATTTTAGCAGCAAGACTTTGCGGTTGCCGGACGACCCTCTAAAGCCGTGTTCACACCAAAAGCGTTTCACGCGTTTGACGCGGCGCGATTACATACAAAGTCTATGTACAGACGCGTTTGGGGCGTTTGGCGCGTTTGGGGCGTCGCGTTTGGCGCGTTTGGCGCGGCGTGTTTGACGCGTCAAAACGCCGAAACGCCGAAACGCCCCAAACGCTGAAGTTGAAATATTTGAACTTCTGCGAAAAAATCGCGTGACGCTCCAGCGCGATAGCCAATCAGCGTTGAGTTGCTCTTCCGTCATCAGTGAAGTCCTGCCGTTGCTAAATCAGAAAATAAATGCTGTAGCCGCTATGTTCACCCAGAGCTCTACGATACCTCATATCAGTAGAGACCGGACCAAACTATGTGTAGACATGTTTGTGTGTAAACCATATGGTACAAACAATGAATAGACGCTGCCGTATTTACGTCTATATGACGTTATCGTAATGTTAGCATAGCCTAGCACCGATTGATCCGAGCTTCATTGATAAAACAAGTACAAATCGGCATCATTACGTAGTTATTTCGGAGTCCCTTTTTGTCGGTTTATTGCCGTTAAATCACAGCCAAGTCAGTTTATAGTGTGTTCATACAGCTGTAGTAAACAGCCGACGTGTGGCTCGCTAGACACAGTGAGCTCGATGAAATCCACGGAGCTCCTCCGGACTATGTTATGAACCAGACATGACGGCGTTTAGTTCCCCGTGATATCTGGGACTTCCACAACACGTACTGAGCAGAAATAGAGGCTATTTTTCTACGGTTGATGGCGGACAGTTGAACAGCTTTCAGGCCGATAAGCCACGCCCCCTTTTTGGCGCGTCCAGCGCGTTGGACGCGATGGACGCGAATGAACACAAATAGTCCCCGGCGATGCCGGCGTTGCGTTTGGCGCGATTCGCGACGCGTGAAACGCTTTTGGTGTGAACGCACCTTAAGAGCCACGGCTGGCCGTGTTACTATTATTGGATGGCTGTTATGATTGCTGACTTAGAAATGTATATATTGGATCTGAACAAAAAACTTGTGGCACAGCCTTCTCCTGCAGTGCATAATGGTTTTGGAACTACTGTTCTGCAATTGGCAAAGGAACAGTCACTGCCTTTGCTATGACTATCCATCTATATACCGAAACATTCAACATGCATTATTCTCTAGCAGTGTCCCATTCTCTCTTACAGATTGTCCTGGGGTTGTTCAACATGTCTATACCCCCGAGATAATCAGCGCACACAAACATGCACAGTCTAACACCCTGTTCACATATTATGCTTACGTGTTCTTGTAAAAAAAGTAAAAGGTGTTGAGTTTATTTACGCAGCATCACTTTTCTATTAGCCCTGGTACATTTCACACAGATGTAAACCTCACTTCCTGACTCCGCTAGTCCATGTCGATGTGTTTCTTGGGCAAGACACTTTTAGACCAAATTATGAATGGGTATGAATGTTAGTAAGTCCTGATGGGCAGGTGGCACCTTGCATGGTCGCCCCTGCAATCAGTGCATGAATGGGTGTAAATAGGAGAATGATGACATGTGGTGTTAAAAGCGCTTTGAGTGGTTGGAAGACTAGAAAAGCGCCATGCAAGTGCAAGTCCATTTACCATTTGGAACTTTGAAAGTGTTTAAGCAACCGTTGCCGCTCTTGATTAGTTGTATAGGTTGTTACAAGTAGACTTACTGAAATAACAGTTGTTAAATACTCATATTTCTTTCATTGTATTGAAAAGTGTTAATTTAACTGCTGCTAGTTGCTGTTTAGTTACTGCTACTGCAGCTTCCAGGTCGACTGAAAGGAATCTGCGGGAAGAATACGACACATTGGCAAGGGCAAAACAAGGAAAGGGAGACAATAAAAAAAAAACAATAAGCAATACAAAAACTCAATGAAATAAAGTATGTTAATCAAATTTGCTGATTTGAAATAAAACACAACAACATAAAGTAGACCAGAAATGCAATTACAGTGCGGCAATAACTTCTAAGTTGCCCCAAATGCAACAAAGGAAATGAGAGAAATGAGAAACCAATCAATCAAAGGCTCAGGAGGACAAGGCTTTTGATTTAGATTTGAAAGTGCCTTGTGCTGAGGTGCATTTGACATCATCAGGAAGTTGGTCCCATCTGTGTGCAGCATAGCAGCTAAAATCAGCTTCACCCTGTTTTGTTCTGACTCAAGGTACTACTAGTCGACTAAAGACATAAGGGACCTGTACTGGGTTTTTTTGATTCTTCAAGGAGATCAGAAATGTATTTTGACCCGATATTATGGAGTGTATGAATCGCTCAATGTTTTGCAGTAGCAGCAGCACTTTTGCTTATCCTCTGGTAGTCAGTGTAGACATCGAAAAACAGGAGTAATGTGCTCAGTTTCTTTGGTACTCGTTAGAATTCTGGCAGCAGTGTTCTGAATGAGCTGAAGTTGCCTAACATAGCAGAAAAACAAAGTACGGCCTCATACTACAAATAAATTGGTTTATTTTAACAAATCAAGCTAAATGAATGGAAATGAAATGGGGAATTTGTGTGTTTTTCTGGTTTTACGTCTCTCCTATCGCCTTTTCCAACAGGCTCCCGTGTGATTTTTACATTATCTGGCCACTAAACTGTGCTTCTTTGGCCTATCACCAATGAGTTTCAGCTCATTTAATGAGATTATTTCTGCCTCCACAATAACTCTGCCTCCCAGAAATGTTTGTACATCTCAAACTCCAATCTGCATTTACACCAATGAGCTCCGCATCACGGCCAGACTACGAGACGAGCTTCAATGGGGCGTGAGCTGCAGCCACCCAACTGGAAGAAGAGCTCTGTTCCGTCCACTAAACTGTCTAAACAAAACAGACATTGTAATGCTTCTGCTGAGAAGAAAATATGGGTCCTGATCGGCAGTTTACAGTGAAATTGTGTGAGCAGAATTGCTGTGTGGTGGATGTGAGCAGTGATCTGGTAGCTTAAAGAGCCGAGAGGCCGGGTTTATAGGCTTCACAGCAGTCTTTTCGTGGGCCAAGGCAGCACTGCACGGAGAAGCCAGAGAGGTGAAAGCCCCCTTTTGGCAGCTGCTGCAGTAATGTGACATAAGGAGCTGGAAGGAATCCGTGAAGCAAAAACATCAAAGGAGGTTTTCTTGAGTTCTGTCGGGACACCAGGGACAAATATAGCACTATACCCAAAAAGCAAGGCACATGCGAAAATATTGCTTTCTTTCTCTAACATTTGATATTCATGCTATGATTGTGTGTAAATTAATCGTTAATTCAAAAATTAAGCTCCTCAAATTAGTTTGGAACCAGTTTTGGGAGAGTAAATCTCTGAATTGATCAGCTATCGGTCTGACGAAGGATAAGCCTCTGGGGTCAATGGCCAATATTTGTAAGGGCTCCAGTATAGCCAGCGAATATCAGGATAATAGGTAACGATTAGCCAGGCCAAGACTTCCGTCATCGTTAACAGATCAGTCAGAACAATCAGACATGAGAATGGAGTTGGAATTGAGAGATGACGTTGTAGTCACCACTTTACAAAAAGCGAAATTGCTGTCAGATGTGGGTTCAGAGATTGCATTTCAACCAATGCATTCCGCCTCTTTTGCTGTCCACACGGACTGTTTACCTGCATTCAACCAAAGCCTGCTCCAACATCATTGATCAGTACTACTCAAACATCATTGATCAGTACTACTCAAACATCAATGATCAGTACTACTCAAACATCAATGACCAGTACTACTCAAACATCATTGATCAGTACTACTCAGACTACGAACGGACACCAGAATGCTTTTGATATCAAATACTTGTCTCGTTGCCTACAGATTCTGGGAGGGTAAACGGCACAAATGCAGCTCCAAATTGATAACGGACTAGCCAAAGTTGTACGCTACAACTCCTTGATCAACACTGATTCCTTTTGGTGTCAAATTTGAAATATTATTTGAATATTTAAAAATAACAGTGAATAAAGTACTTGTTAAGTCAGTGGCCACGCCTTCACCAATTTGCTTGTTTACTGACGCTGAAATTGGTTTTTCTACGTTTAAATATCAGGATAAATGAAGCAATTTGTATTGCATTCATTAGGTGTAAAAGTGCTGCGACAGGTCAGTTGCTATGGCATTGCAAAAGTCTGTCTGAATGTCTGTGGATTAAACTGTGAGGTGAAAGAGTTTGTCTGAGTCAGTGGCTACAATTGAAGCCCAGGAAACATTTCTACCTTCTACATTTCAAACCTACTCAAATACTGTTGGGGTACTTTTCTTTTAGCACTCTGTAACTGGGGTTATGCCAGCAGTTTAGTCTGCCAAAACAATGTCATGATACACAGATTTCTTTTAAATCATGAGTAACCATATCAAGTTTGAATCTCTGAATACTATTGCATTAAAGGATTGGAATGTTCCAAATCAATCGATATTTCAGCAGAGAATCTTCACACAGTGTTTCATCAGAAGACCAGAATAACTTTGCTTCCTTACAGCCTGAGCAAAGAGCTCTCGGGGGAAGCTTCACTAATGGATAACTGTAGACTGGTAGGACTGCAGTGCACTGCTTTTTTTAAAAACATGTTCTGCAGCAGTATTGGCAGACTGCAACAAGAGATCGAAAGTCAAATCGGGGGTAGTTAACTATTCTGGGATTGTGATGATGTACTTAACTCCTCTATGGGAAGAGTGATAACATTTTACAACGGGAAAGTAAATGGTGTTTGTCTCTACACCACCGCAGGGCACCACACGCCGACCTTAGTGTCAATACATTAACTGCTAACGATAATACATAACTTGAGCTAACAAGAAGCCTAATCCGCACCACCAATACACAACGCCTGTTCTAAAAGTAACCGAGTCAACACATGCCTCACATGACAATACTTCCCCGCTAGTCTTTTCTTTTTTAATTGCTCGGACTGCAAACAAATCAACACTAATCCAAAGTAGTAAGCTTTAAGTTGTTTAGGTGTTTGGTCACAAACAAAGTATTGGGCAAATTGAAATGCTGACTTGAATGTGGCGCAACAGGAAAAGTTATTACAACTCATCCTGAGGGGAGCATGAATGTGTGTGCAGAAACTGTATCCACCTCTAATCATAATGTGAAATTACATTACGCCCAGTGGAGAGATGTATAGCTCTCTTTATGCTTAGGAAGGATCTAATAACTAAGCTAACGCTACCAAACTTTATGTCAGCTTTCACAAAGTACTATTGTCATTGAGACTCTCTGGAAAAAAAAGCAGGACAGATGTGCCAGTCGCACGGCGGAGTAATGAATGAAGTGAAAGTGTGTCTGGGTGAGAAAATAAATCACGTTCAGGAGCTGCATAAAATAGAATTTGCACGCAGTGCTCGTATGAAACTCGCCTCTCAACTTATACTTCCGATTGTTGTCTAATGTGATGTTGTCTATCAAGACGTATTCAAATCAGACCCTGTTCCACTAAACACGGTGGATGTAATAGACTATGCAAATTTGTCCTTGGATGTCCCTTTCTCACTCATCACTGTACAATGACGCATCTTTAAATGTAAGAAGACACATTCACTGGCTTCAACTTTCATTTAAATGTATTTATTTCCATTATCTTCCCTATTTACAACAGTCTTGTTTTCGTTTCACTCCAAATGATCACATTAGGAACTCTGCCCAGCTCTATTTCTCTGTCCCTCGTGCTAAGAAGATGCTTGGCAAAAAGAGCTGGGTTTTTTTTCCAGCAGATTGGAATCATTTATTCATTGCTTGATATGTTTAAGCATGCCATTCCTTTTCATTTTGAGATGGACTTTCTCTTGTTATTTATGAAGCTGTCACTGTTTAAATCTGTTCTTTGTAACTGATTGAATTTGGTGATCCTCTTACACTGTGATGTTTATCGATGAAGCCCCCTTGTGGATGTAGTGTCTTCAGTTGATATAATGTGGTTTGTTTTTGTTTGTCTTTACGTTGCCGTATCAATAATTGCATTTGAATTCTTTATTAATTCTGTCACTCATCTGTTGTTATATATTGATTATGATAAATGTTGGGGGTTTTTTCAATCCTAATTAATACATTTCAACACCTAATGTCTAAGGTCGACGATGCATGCTGGCAAAGGGTACGTTCTGCATGTTCTGCAGTAAGTGGGCTCTTGAGATCTGCACTGAGAGGCTGAAGACAAATAGAATAAATATGGTAATATGTTCAGCAGGTTCAATGGTGCAGGTCACCGGAGTGGAACAGACTAGGTTTTCCAACCAATTGTAATTAGTGAAAGTGTAGTCAGTGCGGATGAAGATTTACATGCAGCTTTGAAAATTAACCCCAATCAAATATAGCATTTTAGGAACTGTCATGATTGAGAAAATGGGACCAGACAGTAGCTGCAGCAGGAACACAACCTGAGCAGTCCTGGGATCATGAAACCGTGTGAAAAAGACTTGACTGTCAACATTCTCTGATATAGTGACTTTTTGAAGTCATTCTTTGTATTGCACAGTCAACAAACATCTAGTGAACGGCTCTTCAGGGGAGTCTGGGAGACGGGGAAGACGGATGAAAGATGGCAAGGCAGGCAGAGATGGAGGACGTCGCGCTGGGCCTGATCACACTGAGCGAGTGTGTTCTGAAGGCTGAACAATGCAAAAAGGCTCTGCGCCGCTTTTGTTGCTGAAGCCTACAAAGCAGAGCACCTCGCTTAGGTATTGAGCTGTTGTTGCTAGGTGAATCGTGACGAGCAGAATCGTGACTATCAGCTCTCAGTCACTGAACTCGGTACTCTGCAAAGTAGAGGAAAGCCAACATGGGTTTTAAAGAAAAGTATGCAGTTATTACCAAACAAACAAAACAAAAAAAATAAATCGAAAGTGAACAGAAATTTGGCCAGAGGTGGGCGCCATTGGAGAGCTTTTATTCCATTATACTATTGACAACCTGATTTCCTGCCAAATGTTGCCGCTAATGTTAAATTAAATTGCTCAAAATACATTGTCCATCTTGGATGGGAGATGGAAGTTACGGATGTTAATGTAGTTGTATTTTAGCATTGTAAAGCAGCATAATGAAAAATATAAACGTTGTAAATTGGCCTGGGACTCTATGATCTGTGATATTTTGTGTAATCCATCATTTCTATAACTTCATCAAACAAATGCTTTATTGATGTGTTATGAACACAATGGAATTGCACATTACAGTCTGCCAGCCAAAGTGTAAAAGACAGGGGAAAAGAGAAAGGAAAAAGATTCAACAGAGACAAGACAGTGAGGTGTAGAAACTCTGATTTGTAAAGGGTTTGAAATGCCTGACAACCCACCACTCAGTTCATCCCAGTGGTCTTGAATCAGTGTCTTTCATATTTTACTGGCGTTTACCAGTTGATTTAATTTCTACCTCGCTTACTCTACTTGCACTGAGATCCACTCTGCCCACATCCTGTGGCTTCACTCCGAAGTATTATTTTTATTATGCAGATGGTGGAAATGTTGACGTAGACTCCAGAGGCTATTTTGTCAAACGTTTATTTGACAAAATACCTTACCCTTTAACCACACCCTTGACCTACACCACTGCGAATAAAAGCGTTGTTGTTGGGACCCTGCCGATGGCTGCTTTAAAGTTAAATATAAAGCACTTACAATACATGTGAGAAATTATAGCCTCACTATGGTGAATGCTCAAATTGTAGCCAGAACCCTCACATGTGTCACTTGGTGTCAATACATTAACTGCTGACTGTAATAAATGACTAGTCAATACATGCCTCGCATGACAATACGTCCCCACTAGTCTTTGCTTTTTCAATTTGCCAGCTCTCTGGATTGCACAAGTTTTATGACAGTGGGGCAAATGAAACCCAGGAAATTGTAGCCTTTTCCAGCACAGAGTCGATCCGGAAATACTATTACATTTTCCACTCCTGAAGCACTTCTTGTCAAGCCGGGGTTTCCTTTCATCCTTTGCCAAAACAAGAGACTATAGGCTTTATTTACTGGGTAACCTTTTTATTAATGCACTCCCTCAGAGCTTTTCATTACTCGCAATGTGCTCCATCTCCATGCCTTCAACACCTTTTTGTTTTTTTTTAAACTGCCGTATTCCAGCTGCTTCTCTCGTAGTGCTCTTCCCCATCCATGCTTCTCTTACATCCATCATTCCTCTTTTCTCAGGCTGTTGCCAGCTCAGGATTTGCCTCACTAAATTCCTTTGGTAATGAAACTCTGACACACACATCTGAAAATCAACTCACTCTGCATGTGGTTTGCTGGGCAGAGAGGGATGGGCCGAACTGTGTTGAATAGGCTGTATCACATTCATGGCTGTACTTTTTAAACGAGGGAGTGTTGGCAGTCATTTTGATGTTTACTTTCAGTTCCAAACAAGTGCTTTGGATAATTCCTTTCCGATGGCACCTGTTTTGAATGAAGTCAGTGATTAAAATGCAATCATAACTGGTAGAAATGACAGTCAGAGCTATCAAAATGAGAACTGGGTTGTATAAAAAGCAAGGTCAGGACAGCTTCACAGCATGATTCTTTTTTTTTTTTTTTAAATCTGTGTGTTGTTCTAGACTGAAATATT
Source organism: Pholis gunnellus (assembly GCF_910591455.1). Taxonomy (NCBI): domain Eukaryota; kingdom Metazoa; phylum Chordata; class Actinopteri; order Perciformes; family Pholidae; genus Pholis; species Pholis gunnellus. The sequence goes on from NC_136537.1 coordinate 5,942,549, forward strand.
TTGTATATTTGTACACCAACCATTGGTTTGTGGACTCAAGTTCTTAAGCTTCAAGTTTAACATTTTGGCCATCGTCCATCTTGGTTTTTGGCCACCACCATTTAGTTTATTCGGAGCCAGAAGTGCCAATATTATGACTAGATGGTGGAGCTTGGGAGGAATGCGCATTGCTACAGACCGTTTTTACAGGTTGCTGTTATGGCAACTTGTCAATGACAAAGTAGCCATGTACTAGAGCACACCCTGCTTCACATGATATTTTATTCTAAATGGGACCATCATTTACTAAATGGATATCATGCTGTTTGGCTGTTTGACTTCAAATAAGTGATGGAGACCATAAACTCATTAGAATATTGTTTATTAACTTAACAAATCAAATGAAAAGTAGGGTAATTTTCTCATAGACTTCTATAAAACCTGTGGAGTCGATCCCTGCTGGCCATTAGAAATAATACCAGTTTGAGGCACCTCCACATTGGCTTTACTTTTCAGACCAGGAGGCTACGTCCACTTCTTTTATGGTCTATATATTATAAATATACCCTAAAAGCCACAACAATCAGAGACACAACACAAAAAGAGCCAGATTGTAAATGGTTTTGTGATACATCTTCCTTACCAATCCGTCCTCACTACCAACGCATCAGATACCACAGCTTGGTCAGTCCCCCTGGGTTTCTGATACCGATGCACCGAGGCAGCCTTGAGTGTCTGTTTGAGATGCACCGGGTTTTTAACTAACTCCGATGTAAACTCATCTGCGTCATCATTAGACAGTCAGAACAACTGACGGTATAAAGCAAAAAAAGGTTTGGTACATACCGTTGGAGGGGACACTAGATGGGTCCAACAAACAACAGTCCTTCTGTTTCCTTATCCTAACCAAGTATTTTTGTTGCATAAGTAAACCTTCAAGCTAACTAACCCTACGATGGGGGGTTTATTTTGGAAGGACAATGTGCATGTAATGAACGGAAATTGACTCGTCATCCCTAACACATCCAAAACTGACGCTGAAGGGATACCTAGACCGTCGTTTGAAGCTTAGGGTCATTGGCCAAGCATCTGTGTTTGGGAATGTGTTGTCCTTACAGAATACAGCAGTGAGTGTTTTACATCAGTAAAAAACAAACCCAGGATGTACCCTCGGTCTTTCTTACCAAGTAAAGTTTACTTAGTGTACCTGATTACTCAGCTGTCAAACATTTACAACAGCATGCCTTCTCGGAGGGGCTAACTTATCATTTTGATGGATCTCCAAAGATTTCTACATACAAATTGTACTTGGTCTAATCATCTGGGAAGTTATTTTTTTCTGGAAACATAGATGGATATCTGTTGCGATTTCAGTAGAGTTTTAAACGTTTAACCCCGTATAATTCCAAATGTGACCTTGACTTCTTTTCTAAATCGTCACTTTTTGGAGGGTTCACATATGGCCCCACCCACCAACTGTTTCCTAACATTGGTCAGTCCACCATACGCTTTGTCAAGCAGGTTAAAGCGAACGCCCCTGGAGAACCAAATATCTTTTAACTAACAATGTGACCCCGGTCTGTTGGCCATAAGGTTTTCAAAGCAGTTAGAGTTGTCACCTGTCAGGGGACGGTGCCCCCGCTACGCCAGCATCTGTCCCTCTGACATACAAACACACACACACACACACACACTGGCCACACTCTCTCCCACCTGGCAATAGATTTGCATCACTGTGTTGCATTTATAGCTATTGTATAGGCTTTTGTCAATATGGTGGAGTTTCTAAAGGGAAATTTTGAATTTAATAATAGAATGATGATGGTGCTATCACTTTAATTTAAAAGTTTTGGAGGGCAGTAAAGACAATTTTCTATAGAAAAACATCATAAAGGTTAATACCTGAAGACAAACAACTTCCACACTTATCTGAAAGGTATTATATTCACTGTGTCAGTTAACTTGTGAGTGTGTGTGTGTGTGTGTGTATGTTGTTGTTTTTATTCCAGGGGTCAATCTACCAAGATAATGCATGCGTTCAAGATAGATCCATGAAAACAAAAAATGGTAAATGAAGTCTGGAATAAATCACATCCACAGTGTCTCCATGACCTTGCTGAGCCTTGGGATCGTCTCCACTGACTGTCGGACTTCTACTTAATTATTTGTAATGGCGGAGAAACTTCATCCTGTATCATTCAATCGACTTTAAGGCCTAAAATGTCTTTAGATATATCATTTTGTGCAGGGCTCGCTCATTTACTTTAGTGATTCCTATGTAGTGTTGTATGCTGTACGTTAACGGTCGCATTTCTTATATAGTTTTTGGCGGTTATATCTTAGAATTTCGATATCATTATATTCATGCTGCAATGTCACAATAATGAGAGGATTGAACGATTGCATTTGGATTTTCTTCTTGGCACTAAAAGATATGACAAGAGGTGACAAGTAAATGCAACAGACTGGGGGCTCTGTTTATGTCACATGTTCAGCTCCACACCCTCCTCACTCTGCTTGTCAGCCACTCCCTCCTCATCAGTCTAACGCCCTTCACCTGTTCACTCACCGGCTAATTGATCACTAATCAAGCCCTTTAGACTCTTGCCTCTCAAACGCTCATTGCCAGATTGTTCTTTGCTATTGAATGCCAGATTTTCCAGCATGTTATCCTGGACTGATTGATGTATCTGTCTGTACGTGTTAAGTTTATAATAAAAGCCAATGGGTTCTCGAATCTTATGTGCTGCAATTAGGTCCATATACTGTCCGTTACAGTTTAGCTTATTGCATTTGACTATTGTTCACTGTACAGCAGTAAGTCTTATGCCGTTTTCATTTTAAAATTGCATTTTCATGTTGAGTTAAACATTGTTTGCATAACTGGAAAATAGGTTAGAGTATTGTCCACTGTAGGGAGGGGTACGACTTTGAAAATGAAATGTCAGCGTTTCGAATACGAGCATGTGACAATGTGACTTTTTTTTTTTTTAATTTACATTTTTACTTGAATGACTTCTACAATTGTGTAACATGAAAGTGCAACTGTGGTATAACATTTTTCTTTTCAAGTTTGCATTGTCATTTTAATAAAGTCCTGTGAGATTCTTAAATGTTCTCACTGTAGTTTTGCACGCACAGATCCGTCATATGTAATGACGGATTCTTAAAAGGTGTGCTCACAAAAAAGTTATTGTAAAATAAGGCTATGTCTTGTTTGGTGGTTGATAATTACGGCTCTCGGTGGGTGCAATGTAAAAACTGGGAATGAGTGCAAAAATAAAACCCAGGTTGTATGAAAGTGAATAAATAAATACCAAAATTGTTCCTCAATAGAATTAAACACGTTATCAACGTAGTCGCTTTCCCAAAATTAGTTTTATACAAATTGAATTCATAATCAAAGACCAAAACTGTGTGCATGGGACATCAGTATGTTGGTGGCAGTAGGAGGTAATTCTTTTCACTGCTCTCGCTCTCTCTCACACGCCCAGCTGCCATTCAGCAGATGTCTGCTGACTCCTCGTGCTGTGCGAGAGTATAGCCGACTGTCTCTGCATCGGCTTTAGTTGAAACTGAAGTCATTTTGACATTAGTATGCCTCTAATACTGCATGTGTCTGTGGGCTGCAGCGCCTGCTGTGGATGGCACTGTCGTTGCCTGTGCTTTTAACTGTTATTTACCGTGGAGTGTTGCTGGACTCGGATAAAGCAGCTGTGATCAGTGGCACCTCGCATCTGCACTTAAAGAAGGTAAATTAAATGAAGAAAGCATCTTGACTCGTTTACAGTCTGTGTGAATCTGACGTGCAAAAAAAAAAAATTCAATGTCATAGTCCAATCAGGCTGAATTAACTAATCCCCTTGATTTCTTTATTTAATTTTTTAAAGGCAAAACACAACTTATATGACTCCATTGATAATTAAGATAATCTTAGACCGTTTGTGACGGCCGCTGCTGGCACCCTTTCTCTTGTATTTGTATTCTTTGAAAATGCCAAGTAGGACGTGTGGTTCCCTGTCCTCGATTGGTTCCAGACTGGCACTGCTGGTCCCACTTCCTGCTTGGATGTCTGGAGGTTCTGGTTGGAGCCACGCCCATTCTAGCTGGCCAATTGAGAGGCAATCAAGAACACCTGTCATAAATAGCTGGCCGGATTGTCAGTCATGGCAGATGTGACTGCACCAGTCACAGGCTGGCTTATGCCCTCTTGACTTTTCAGTTGGGACTGAATTGTGTTGCATCTTTCTGTCTTTCTGTCTCGTCAGCCCTGTGCTCCTCTTCCCTTTTCCTCATTACTCATTCCCTTTTATACCAGCCCGGTTCCTCTGCTCTTCCTCTGTTTGTCTTCAGTTGTATTTGGAGTTCTGTACCAGTTTGCTTTTGTCCTTGCCTGCTGTTTCCTGTCTTTTATGTTGGACTCCAGCTTGTAAGCATTTTTTAATCAAATCATTGCATTGTTTTGTCGTTTATATTTGTGCTTTGGTCCATCCCCTGTTGCCTGCTCTCCAGACCGTGACATCTCCCAGCCAGCTGGGGTCGCAACATAAATATCTGTGAAGGAAAAACTCTACCAAAGTCTGAAACACAAGCGATGCGTGATACTATTCAAACAGCCTGCAGTGAAATACAGTAGTGTGTTACTTTTGATGACATACATGGATGTGAATCAATATATTGGCTTTAAGGGGTTAGAAGTTCAAATTGCATTTTGTTCAGTAAGTCAGTATGAGCCATTCGTTACTGTAACCTCACTAGACTGTATGAGCTCTTTAACCCCCAATTTGCCCCTTATGGAGTCACAGATCAGCTTTAGAACGGTTGCAGAATGTCTTTTTGTTTATTAATTAGAGGGAGGTCATGCTGCGGGACTCTGTAGGAAGTTATGTTAACCCGCATCCCTTTTAAATCCTTAGAGGACAAAATTGTCTGCGTCATACAACTGCCATTATATTATATCTTAACGTTATCTTTACACTTGCACTTGGATAAATCTGTTGAGATACTTCAGTTGTGATACGTGCCTAATTTTCAGAATTGTAACCCTTTGAATGTCGGTTTGTTTACATAATTGTTTTTATTAAAAAAAGAAAATTTTCAATTTTCTGTACATCAAATGGCAAGGGGGATTTTGACGCATTGCCTCAAACACTGCAGTGATCCATTACACAGTAGAAATGCCCCTGGTGGACATTTTGTCATTAAAGAGCTGAGTGCCTGTATTGAAGTTAGTCTATTATATATTTATTGTAGGGGCTCATGTGTAACTTTAAAAATTTGAAACAAACTTGCAGCATTGCGAAAATGTATTCCATATTCATTAAAAATGACAAAGATAAATGAAAAATCTGGATTTTGTGCTGATGTTCTGAGTGGGACACTGCAGTTTAAAATAAACTTGTTTTCAGGCTGACCCTAATGGATCTTATGTCCTGCAGCTTCTTGTGACTAATCAGCCAAGATATAGGCTGACGCGATGTGTCTGCGAAGAATAATCATACCAGGCAGATATATGGGCCTGGCTGATTTATGTCTCCCACCAACAACTAGGTTAAAGGTCCGGTACAGGCCTTTAATAAATAACTCATGGGTCACAAACTTAGGTCTCAGCTGCTGCTTTTTAAACAGGGGGATGGAAATGAAAAAGGGTTTTCCATGTCACTTACTGTAGCGGAGTTTGATGCATGTTAGGTGTACAGTTCACCTTCGTCATGAGCTGAAAGCTCCCTTCCTGCCTTGATAGATAATAGCTGCAGCTCATTGCAGTATGATGTGTAGTGAAAAGCGGTACAAATGTAAGAGTAAAAGCATATAAAAGAAATGAAATGTGTTAAGTTTGTAACTTTACACTTGTTTCATTCAGTCACCATGAAATGCAACAGTCCAACTTCATTCGTAGAAGTTGTTATATTTGGCTTCTTGGATCATAAACTGTGTGGCACCATGTTGAAATGACCGATACTGATGTTTCAGTCAAAGAAATGATTTCCGTGAAGCTAAAGTAATAATGACAGAGTTTAAAGTAAACAAAATACAGTTTGTGTAGAAACTATCGAGGTGGGGTTAAATTAATGGTACTCTAATAACTCAACGATAACTCCACCAGTTCAACAACCGTCATGTTATGCCTTCCATCCACCCCGTCCTACTCCCTACACTGACTTTGTCGCTCTTCATATTACGTTGTCCGACTTCAGGAGCACTCGCTACGAGTGTTAGTCCGGTGTGTCTCGTACAGACGCTAAAGGGTGTCCGGTGCATCAGACGCCGAGGGGCTCCGACAAAGAGTCGGGATTTGATGACCTAGGAATGAGAACAGGCTGGTACTATTAGTACACAGGTATACAATGTGTATCTTACACAGAAAATACTTGCGATTGTAGTATGAATGTGCAGCTGTTTCTGTTCATTTAATAATATTCAGTAATTGTTCATTCAATAACTGCACATTATTGAATGAACAACTGAAACAGAGATAAATAATACAACACATTTATTCAGCACAATTACATATTACAAATGTATTAAATGTAAGAAAAGGAAGTGACTTTTCTCGTTTTCACGTCTGTGAATAATGAAACGCCTCTTGTGATTTTTGCTCGAGCAAACTGCAGTTAGAGTGAAAGAAATATAACACTTTTTTTTAAATGACTGATATTGTGATTATGTAAGGGCATAACAAAGCTCTACAGGCACATTCTGCTGTATCTTTATTCATGGTTCTATATGTATTATTCAGCATGCATATGGAAGTGGAGGGGGAGCTTACCGTAAAGTCGTTTTTAAATAAAAGACCAGACAATGGGTCGTCATTTTTAAATAAAAGAAGACCTGACAATGAATTTAGCATTGTCTGTGGGTTTTTAACAGTCATAACACTCTCTCACACATGCACACTGTATACACAGTTATGCAGCTCTAAATAGATGCCATAACCACCCACTACCATAAAAGTGAGAGCAAAATCTTCTGCTATCTACCACTTGACTGCACCTTTCATAATTTTGACACTTCAGTGAGTTTTAATGTTCCCAGAAGCTACAAGAATAACACGACTGCCATATCAGCACCCCTTTTTTATGGTAATGTAAGGAACAACACCATGTTTCAGGACCCCCATCTCTTTGAAGCTCAAAGGAAATCTTTAAAAAATACACACCTTTTCTTAGGATGACACATTTTTACTCTTACCAAAACTCAGGAAATCAGAGTTGTTTTTTCCCCAGACAGCACCTCTGCAATTCAAACACATTCAGTTTTATTTTCTAACAGGTTTAGTCATGATGGATTGGACAGCCGTATATCAAATATAATCGTCTTAGTGCAGTTTTCTTCTCTTTTAGAGTGCAGAATAGTCAGAGTTGATATGAAATAACACACCTGAAAGCATTCCTCAAAGAACTGAGGGAAGTGAATGGGGCATTTAAAGCCCTTTTCAAAGCAGCTTATTGCTTCCATGTGGCAACGATTCAGGCTGGATTTCCTCCTAAACTATAGAAATCTTTTACCGTGAATTGCTAAATGATGTTTGTGAGGCAGAAGTAAGATGAAGTGCCAGCAGAGTGTTGACAAAAGCCACTGTGAGCTGATATGTCTGTAGGGAGTGTTAATGACTGTTAAAAGCCTATTCATGTTTTGTGCATTGAATTACACTGCTGAAAATATGTCTGTCAAGGCGAAAGGGGACCTATTTACTCTACCATTGCACTTATTTTAACTTTTAAAAGTTAAAGGGATTTGTAAAACATGCTAAATCCCTGTTTTCCAATTTAATGCATTTGAAAAAAATACATTGTGATAGCTACTTTGTCATTTTTTTTATGAATGTCTTACTTACAGACAGTAATTGTGTTGCTATCATGTGCATTTAACTGTTTTAGTCATGATGGGATTTGAACCTGCGCCTCCACAGAGACTGGAGCTTAAATCCTATCCGATCCGATCCGATCCTATGTTACGTGTTTGCAAACTGAGATGAGTAAGATTCTCAATGCTTGTTTCAAATTTCACAGTCTGGGCAATAATTGATTAGTTATCTAAAAACATGGCAATTTGAGAATGGATGGAAAGGGTAGTCAGCATGGAGCCAACACAAGTTCAGAATGAGAATCATATCTCTCGCTTTACCGTTCATTGTTAAATGGCAGTGGTAGGATTTAACCCACGCCTCCTGAGAGACTGGAGCCTTAATCCAGCACCTTTGACCACTCGGCCACACTACCTGTAAATACAATATTTGCATCAGATGGTTTCAGTCCATCGACATCTGGGTTATGGGCCCAACATGCTTCCGTTGTGCCACTCTGCTAGCATTTAAGGGTATGTGAAAGGTAAAGAAACACATTTTATTCCAACGTATGGTACTTTCTATAATGTTGTCAGACAATTATAATACCAATCCAAGCCTGACAGCACGAAAAACAAACACTTTTAGTGGACATCCATTGACAGTGCGCCATTGCCCCGAGTGATAACATTGCCCCCGTTTAGCAGCTGCTGGCTGCAAATTGATTTTATGGGATACCTACAAATTACAGCAAATTAATTTTCGCTACGAACACGAACAGCCTGAATAACCCATTAAACAAAGGTAATCATAGGAAAATCTTGAAACCTATGAGTTTTCTTTAATGTCATCAGATGAAGACTTAACTAAACGAACTAAACAACAGCAGCAATTACAACAGAAAAAGCAAACCATCTTCTCCCACATAAAGAGATTGGGACACAACCAAACTTGATGCGTTCATGTAACTTGGACCACCATAAATAAACACATCAGAAAGGGGTTAAAGATCTGACGGATCTGACGGAGATCCAACTGGGACATGCGTATGTCTCACTTTAAAAAACAATGGAATGCTGTTATTTCCATTGGACAATATGGTTAAAGAAGACTGATCAACCTTACTATCGCATTTGACCCAAACAACTCCATTATTATTATCATTATATGAACTTTGCCCTTTGCTCATCTTTAATATCCAGCTATTGTACAAGATACCAAGTCCCTTGGGGAACAGGAACAGTGTTAATATTAAAGGTGCAATAGGATAGCTGTCTTCATTTCCATTTATTGTCTGTTTGTTGCTCAGCAGCCAGCACCACGTGTTACACAAATTAACCCCAAGGCCACTGACGCATGCTTGCTATGATGTGAAGGAAATTGTCTGCTCAAAACATATTCATTGATTTGGAGCAATCGCACAAACATATTCTGCAGCTGGGAAAGCTCTCCATCTCAAATGTCACACTAGAGTAATCAGTTTGCACTGCTGTGTGATTATGTTCACCGAGGACGTGTTACCCGGCAAAAGTACATGAAGCTGTAAATAAAGAAAATGAAAACATGAAAACATCTCTGGCCACTTTTAGCTCTGCGCAGAGAGATTTGCAACCCGGCTCCTGGCAAAGAAGATAACTTTTTTCCCCCATTTATGATAAGAGGAATACTAATAACAGTAGCTCATACTGACATGCAAAATGTCATGCTTCAAAGGTATGATTATATTATCATACCTTTTATGACTGTAATTTGTGATTTTCATTTGATGAAGAACCAAAGGTTAAGTGTTCTGAAGTGGAGTTATGTGAGGCACTTATCCATTGTCAGTAGGTGGTCGATACGCCCCCAGTTTGGAGAAACAGACCAGTAGTACCAGCACTGGTGCAAAGCAATGTACTGCTGTGGACGGGGGCAGCAGCAGAGCGTACCTCAACCACCTGAAAGAAAGTCACCAATAACCCGAAAAAAAAGAACTGATCGAGACAGCGGTAAACCAGAAATCTATGTGTTCTGCGAGGTTAAATTACTGTTTTTGTGAATTGAGTATGGCGGGTTTGAATAGGGCATAGCCGCATCAGTTCTCCATCAGTAAAGGGCTGTCTGACGGCAAGCTAAAGTGGTAAAAATATTCTGAACATAGCGTACACATGTTCTGATATTGAATTTATTTAGGTGGGCCTTTCTTTTAGGTGGTTTGAATACATTTAAAATTAAGCAAAAATGTGTCTCGTATCCAGATTGTATGTACATCAAATTTAACTCGATTAACATCTACACCTGATGTCACCAGTGTCCACATTGAGATCCCATCGAGTTCTGACAGCTGAACAGATGAAGTGAGCGATTATGTATTTCCACCCACTAGGATTTTTTAACACCCGCACGCACCCAACCCGTTATTAGAGCCAATACACTCCGACCAACCCACACAAAAATGATGCTTTAATCAACCTTTATGCATTATAGTTGCCCAATTTATAGGACTGAGACAACAACAGAGACAAGGACTGAGCACCGTGGTTCGGATTATGTGTGTGTGCGTGTGTGTGTGTGTGTGTGAGAGTGTGTGTTTGACAGAGATAAAAAGTGACAGAGGAAGGGGAAGAGGAGTTGGAAGGTGTTCTTTTGCACGCAATGTTTCTACAAGATATTAATAACTTACTTGGAATGCTTTTTTGTCAATTTTTGACCTGCCCGCCAAAGCCAAGTCATATTGTGGGTCGACCCGCGCATCACTACCCCCCTCATAGTACATATATGTAGATTGAAAACGCAGTTGCAATTATATTTGTGCTCTATGCAGTCATAATGCGTCCCTGACCATCTCCGCATGTAGTTTTGGCTGATCGGATCACAATCCGTCCTCAATGCGTTTTGGGTGTATTCACGCCTGTATTCCCATGTTGTCAAGCACCATTCGAGTTGGTTTGTAAAGATTAGCGGCTGTTTTTCTCCCAGAAGCAAGTCAAACTTGATGAACTGTTGGTACCGATGAAGTTCATTTTGAACTTTACTAAATGAAAAAGCTTCACAGTAAGATCAGTGTGAAACCGCTTCATATCAAGTGGGTTGAAGAGATTTGTTTTCCTTCAGACATGAATCAGGGAATGAATCCTTTGATTTTTGTGTTTGGTCATTTTTACCCACCTATATTTTACAGCACATTATACTGGCCTGTTATACATGCATACATACATAGCTCATAGTCAGGCAACCCACATAAAGTGTATTATACCAAATCTTCAATGTGGTTTAAAAAATACACAACACATTAAATTGACACAACCAAGCCTACACATATGCATCAATTCATCTCAGTTCACACATTATAGGCCTAATTCAATTCCTAAACCATTAACATGTAGCCTAGAATGCATGCTCCGCAGACACCAAATATTGACATCGGGGGTCTCATGGGGAGCAGTACTTCAGTGTCATATGGAAGTCTAGGAAGACTTTTGAATTCCTCTCATAATAATAGTTAACAGCAACAGCAAGGTATTATTCTATGGTAGTTTATGAAAACTGGGATCCATCATGTGGCAATATTTTCGATTGAGCTGGACCTTCATGCTGTATGTTACCGAATGTAATTATCATTTCCTCTAATGTTGTCAAGGAGACAAACTAGAACGGAGAGATGGTGTCTGCTTTATCCGACAAACACACTCAGGACGGACATTAGGCATTCCAGACGTCAAGCCATGCTGGTCTATTGTTATCTTTATTGTCATCAGTGAGTCGGTGAGTATGCATGAATAACGGCTGCACCACCGATTTGTGAAGCGTGACGCTGTTAAACCGGTGAGATAAAGGATTTCTTGCTCTCGGAATTGCATTTTCTTTTTTTTTCACTGAAACAGATTGAAAAGTTCACAATTTATTTGAATGAATGCCAACTCAGGTGTACCTATTGAGTTGTAATCACAATTAATATTGATATTTGGTCCATGTTAAACCAAATTTAAGGGATTACCAAATGTCCCAATAAATTAAATAAACATTTTATTCAGATAATTCTTCGAGTGACAAAAAAACCAACACACAAAATTTGGTATTCAGAATGTTGAGAGCAAAAATAAACTATAAGTTCAGTCTAAGTTCAGGTCATCAACAGCCAAAAAGCATAGGGGGGGATGATTTGTAAAGTTTTCCCCATTTGAAATGTATTTAATTTAATAAGAGGAGCCGAATGGAATTCATTTGGAGGGCATTGCTTATGCATGCAATTCAAATCAGTTCCAGTGGGAATTTAACAGTGTGCTGTACTTCCTTTTTAAGTTTCATGACTTGCGTCAGATTTGGGAGGCAGAAAAGCACATTAACACAATGTGCGTGTGACTTCTGCTATTTATAAATCAGATGTGACTTGACATTTTAATGGCCAAATTACATGGAAAATACTAAAAATAAGACTCAGGGGCACATTAAAAAATAGGATTGCATGCAAACTCGGCTGGCCGCTTGTGCAATCCTCACATGGCCTTTGAGAACTTGTGACCATCTCTCTCTTTCTCTTTCTCTCTCCAATGTAGACTGAAAGTTAAAAATTACTGAAAAGAAACTGAGCTCAGAAGAAAGGTAGCAAGTTTTTGACAGGAAACCGTGAGGAAATGTTAAATCCAGCATTATAAAGGCTACTGCAGTGCAATGTATTCATACTAGCACACGTCTGGGATCAGTTTAGAGCTTTAAAGGTTATTTGCAGGCATGCATGCTAGTTTCACAGCACTGCTTCCCACAAATGGCTGTCTGACTGATTCCTCGGTGTCGTTGACGTCTGATTTGTTTTACTGTCTCAGCTCAATAATGGATTTTGCCAAAGCACACTACTACACCACTGCAGGCTAAAGTGAAATTACAGTTGAATATTAACCTGTCAGCCATAACAGCACTCGGGGAGAAAGCTCGGGACAAAGCAGCTCCAGTCATGAAGGTTTTTTTCTTTTGCTGGATCCAAATGCTCACTCACTCAAAGCTCGATAGAAGATCCGACAGTCAGCAAATGGAAATGGGTATTTTATATATATATGTACACACACTAATGGGGGTGATTGGGAAATGTGGCGATATACAGTGGGTATAGCCGGATCTGGAGTGACAGGTGGGGTAGTGATTGGCAGGCAAAAGTGGATGGAATTGATGCCATGACAGCCAAAGCAATGATTCCATTGTTATACACAGCCCCAACAGCATGTCTTGTAAATATCATATTATTGCAAAATATGATAATGGGTCTTAATGGTATTGTTTAGTGCCACAAGCTAAGAAACCTAAACAAAGAATTTTAGGACAACAGGTTGTTTTGGATGCTTATATTAGTTACACTGAGACTGATATTAGCCACCAGAAACTCAACACAATGCATAATACAACACAGTGTAGCAGGCAGCTGTAGGTTTAAAGGAAGTGCTTCCAAAACAGAAACACCAGAACAGAGCTGACTTAAAACAAATGTCAAACAAAGGCAGCTTTGTTAACTCAACAGTAGCTTCATATACAGATGACTGTCAGTAAGTAGTTCACAAACTACTTCAATGTGAGGACTTTGATTGCAGAATGATTGATTGATGATCCAGTGTGAGATATTCTTGCTCCTACATTACTGAGCGGTTTGGGTGACTAAACAGATACTTGTTGAAGAGTAAAGTATGGCGCGTGGAGGTATGAAGTCCCACTCATTCATTCTCATTACCAGCTGGTGAAATTCCGACACTTGTTCAGTGGCCCTACTCTTCAAACGCCATAGGTACCCCTCTAGCATCGTTTTTGGACTTATCAGGGACGCAAAGCCAGGTTTCCGCTCGTTGCACAGTGTCTTTGCAAAGGAAACGTACAGTTTCTGTTCCATGCAAACTATGTATTTTCAAAATAAACTTCCAATGTAGGTTTATAATGGAGACTGGATTTACGTACATCTTTTTATTTGCTACTCTTTGATTTGATTCCACTATAACTCTCCAGTAATTAAAAGCCTTGCATATGCCTACGAAGAAATTGGACACATATTTTGATCAAAATGACGGTCTTGTGGAGAACCATGTATGTCATATAATCAACTCTACAGAAATACTCGGTACATTATTAATGCTTTGGCTATTTCCCTACTAGAAATAATCAGTTTTTTGGCTATTGATACTTTCACATTGAAACTAACTTATCCAGTCCTCCTAGTTACTCTGAAAATATTTCCAAATTCCTTTCCCTTCTCTCAACCCTGCTTCCAATCACGGAACAAAGTCAGTTCTATATTTTCACACATACACATATAAAAATCCATTCCTCCACTCCATCTCCTGAACTGGCTGTTGTAATCTCTCCCATCATAAAATAGACGCTGTCTCCATGTGTGAGAGGCAATCTGAGGTATCATGGTCCTGCAGCAGTGAAACACTTTGTGTCCTTGTTTTGTTCGACAAAAGCTGCCACACTGACCTGTCTGTATGGCTCGAGTACAACAAGTACAATGATCACCATTGGTCAAGCATGGTTTAACAATGGGACTAATCAAAGCTAAATACTTGGTCAAAGTCTAAAATAAGTTAACTTAAGTTGAGTTGAACCCTCCCGGCCTCTTCCTCTTTAAGCCTCTACTGTTGCAATCCTGCCTTTCTTGTGGTCTGACATGACTGTAGCTGGCAGCCAGCAATGGACGCACTGTTAGTATTGATACAAGACGACGGAGGGTGGGAGTAGAGCGTGCGTTTTTAGCTTATTTTAACTCTCTGAACCTTTGCTGTGCTACAGTTAATTCAAATAAAGTATGAAATTCAAAACAGATGTTTAAGCTTACAGTAATAAGGTTATTGTCTCACTATGACCACTTATTTATTCCTTATAGAGTATAGTTACATGTATTTTTCTAGCCTTTGATTCCTACATAACTTGTTAAATATTCCAAAATGTGTTCCGTCTTTTATGTAATTACAATAAAATCGAATTTTCAGATTTTTCCAGAATGCGTACGTAGTGATGGCTAATGCCAAAAAAAGACAAAAAAATGTTTGTGTGTCTGCAAGTGCAGGAATTTTCCCTGACTGACAGTAAAACTGCGGTGTACTGTGCTTGTATCCTACTCTGTGTACTTGTAATACTACAAATCCACTAAAAGGTGTGTCATACTTATCCCATGGTAATCCCCTCTTTAATGTTGCTGTACAAGACAAAAGACAAAAGAAAAATAAATAAATCGATAAATAAAAAGGGAAGAATGTATTTTGCAACAAGACTCACCAAGTCCTTTGAAATATTTGTTGAACGTTTGGTTTCAACACATATTAATTATATTATATATTTTTTTTTTAAGAGTTCATGTTAAATAATGTGTGTCAATTCTTGTTATTGTTGTTTTTATGGACTTCTTGTTGTTGCTTTTGTCACTTTTGTAGGTGGTGTTACTTCCCCCCTACAGTATTTAGTCATTTCAGACAAGGACCAGCCACAGTTTGCAAATGTTAGTCAAGTCGGTAGTGCATTAACAGTACTATATACTGTATATATTCAAGGTGACCTTATTGCTCATCAGAGCAGGATGCATAATCCTGTAGATGCTCATCACAAGTTCAAATGCATGCCACTCTGTCTATCTTTCCTGTCATCCCTCTCTCTAATGAAGCAGGGACGCCATAAAAAACTGAGGCAGTTCAGCTTTATTTGTGTAGTGGTTTGGTGGTGGTGGTAAAATAAAAAAGCCACTTTAGGGTATGAGGCTGCACCCTTGAACCAAAGACCATCACAGAGATGAGAAATGACTTTGGGGAAATGGGCTATTGAGACAGCAACAAAAAGAAGTGCACTCGCTATCACACACATAGACGAATACACAATGTCGCTCCACAATCTGAGTAACACCCAATGTGCCAGGAAATAAATCCTGAATTGTCTCGGACACACACTGTTTCTGGAAAAATAAACGAAGACCTTCTCTCCACTTACACACACTCACACACACCCACAATGAACATAAACTTTAAACACACGCAGATACATTCACTCAAATTGAGTCTCTATCTGAGGTGAAATGGAATTCAATGGCATTATTCGTGAAGTTGCCCCGAGTAGAAAATGACGAAAACTTTTGTCTGAATTCAATTGAGGGACTGTAAGGTGAGAGTTTATAGAGGAAGGTTTGTTACAAGGTCAGTCTTCTTTCTAGACTTTTCTTCAAGATAATTGGAAGAAATGCAAACACATACCCGCTGTTGTGTTTATGCATCTTCACTTAAGTTAATGTGTGTGCCCAGTAAAGTGCTCATTGTAATTACTTCACGGCAGAGTGGTTCAATGCTTACTTCTATCCATACTCACATTTCCAAGCATTCATTCCCACAAGTGTATTAGTGAAATGTCTTGTGTCTGCATCAAGTGGATACTTTCAAGATTCTTGTTTGGAATTGGGGAAATCACTAGAAAAAAGATCATTGCAACATCCAACAAATGCATATTTTTGTAACCAGTCAGCTGTTGAAATATTGGTTCCCACTGATTCCCAAAGATTTCCACAACAACGAAAACATATTTACAAGTCCCACTCCCTAAAAAAGCAAGCAGAGTGGCGCAGCGGAAGCGTGCTGGGCCCATAACCCAGATGTCGATGGATCGAAACCATCCTCTGCTATTTGTAAATGCTTTAGATCAGGCAAATTTCTCTATACTTTCAATCCATTCTCATAATTCAATGTTTTCAGTTGACGAAGCAGCCATTTCCCCAAGTGTCTGAAGGAAATGTCTTCACTCTTTCGTGCTGCAGTAGACATCAAATATTCGAACCAAGGAACTGATGCAAATGTCGGGTTTACAGGTAGTGTGGCCGAGTTGTCTAAGGCGCTGGATTAAGGCTCCAGTCTCTCAGGAGGCGTGGGTTCAAATCCCACCACTGCCATTAACAATGGAAGGTACCTGGTAAAGTGAGAGATGTAATGGTCTAACCTCGTACTGACTTGCATTGCATGTTTAATGAACTTGTGTGAAGCAACAATCATTAGCAAAAGGATGAGTACTGACTCGATCCTTTCCATCATACTCAAATTGCCATGTCTTTAGATAACTAATCAATCATTGCCCAAAATGTTAAACTTGAAACAAGTCCAATGGAAAATCTTGCTGAAGGTCAATGTCAAGGTCAAGTGCACGCACTTGTCCAAGCGAGGTCAACTGTTCAATGTTGTTCCTGTGACCGATTGTTCGAAACTATTTAGTTGGCTTCTCTGAATGCTGTTTGGTGTACAATGAACATTGACAGTTGACTACTTGGCTTAGACTGTTTTCAGCAGGAGCAGTTCACTGAAAGCAAGGTAGTGTGGCCGAGTGGTCGAAGGCGCTGGATTTAGGCTCCAGTCTCTATGGAGGCGTGGGTTCAAATCCCACCACTGCCATCTTTGCTTTAAGATTGTTGGAAGAAATGCATACACATACCCACTGTTGTGTTTGTGCATCCTCACTTAAGTTAATGTGTGTGCCCAGTAAGTGCTCATTGTAATTACTTCACGGCAGAGTGGTTCAATGCTTACTTCTATCCATACTCACATTTCCATGTTCTCAAATGCCGAAGCATTCATTCCCACAAGTGTATTAGTGAAATGTCTTGTGTCTGCATCAAGTGGATACTTTCAAGATTCTTGTTTGGAATTGGGGAAATCACTAGAAAAAAGATCATTGCAACATCCAACAAATGCATATTTTTGTAACCAGTCAGCTGTTGAAATATTGGTTCCCACTGATTCCCAAAGATTTCCACAACAACGAAAACATATTTACAAGTCCCACTCCCTAAAAAAGCAAGCAGAGTGGCGCAGCGGAAGCGTGCTGGGCCCATAACCCAGATGTCGATGGATCGAAACCATCCTCTACTATTTGTAAATGCTTTAGATCAGGCAAATTTCTCTATACTTTCAATCCATTCTCATAATTCAATGTTTTCAGTTGACTAAGCAGCCATTTCCCCAAGTGTCTGAAGGAAATGTCTTCACTCTTTCGTGCTGCAGTAGACATCAAATATTCGACCCAAGGAACTGATGCAAATGTCGGGTTTACAGGTAGTGTGGCCGAGTGGTCTAAGGCGCTGGATTAAGGCTCCAGTCTCTCAGGAGGCGTGGGTTCAAATCCCACCACTGCCATTAACAATGGAAGGTACCTGGTAAAGTGAGAGATGTGATGGTCTGACCTCGTACTGACTTGCATTGCATGTTTATTGAACTTGTGTAAAGCAACAATCATTAGCAAAAGGATGAGTACTGACTCGATCCTTTCCATCATACTCAAATTGCCATGTCTTTAGATAACTAATCAATCATTGCCCAAAATGTTAAACTTGAAACAAGCATTCGCAGTGCAATGGAAAATCTTGCTGAAGGTCAATGTCTAGGTCAAGTGCACGCACTTGTCCAAGCGAGGTCAACTGTTCAATGTTGTTCCTGTGACCGATTGTTCGAAACTATTTAGTTGGCTTCTCTGATTGCTGTTTTGGGTACAATGAACATTGACAGTTGACTACTTGGCTTAGACTGTTTTCAGCAGGAGCAGTTCACTGAAAGCAAGGTAGTGTGGCCGAGTGGTCGAAGGTGCTGGATTAACGCACTTGTCCAAGCGAGGTCAACTGTTCAATGTTGTTCCTGTGACCGATTGTTCGAAACTATTTAGTTGGCTTCTCTGATTGCTGTTTGGGCTACAATGAACATTGACAGTTGACTACTTGGCTTAGACTGTTTTCAGCAGGAGCAGTTCACTGAAAGCAAGGTAGTGTGGCCGAGTGGTCGAAGGCGCTGGATTAAGGCTCCAGTATCTCAGGAGGCGTGGGTTCAAATCCCACCACTGCCATTAACAATGGAAGGTACCTGGTAAAGTGAGAGATGTGATGGTCTGACCTTGTACTGACTTGCATGCATTGCTGAGTTTAATGAACTTGTGTGAAGCAACAATCATTAGCAAAAGGATGAGTACTGCCTCGATCCTTTCCATCATACTCAAATTGCCATGTCTTTAGATAACTAATCAATCATTGCCCAAAATGTTAAACTTGAAACAAGTCCATTGGGAAAATCTTGCTGAAGGTCAATGTCTAGGTCAAGTGCACGCACTTGTCCAAGCGAGGTCAACTGTTCAATGTTGTTCCTGTGACCGATTGTTCGAAACTATTTAGTTGGCTTCTCTGATTGCTGTTTTGGGTACATTGAACATTGACAGTTGACTACTTGGCTTAGACTGTTTTCAGCAGGAGCAGTTCACTGAAAGCAAGGTAGTGTGGCCGAGTGGTCGAAGGCGCTGGATTAAGGCTCCAGTCTCTCAGGAGGCGTGGGTTCAAATCCCACCACTGCCATTAACAATGGAAGGTACCTGGTAAAGTGAGACATGTGATTGTCTGACCTCGTACTGACTTGCATGCATTGCTGAGTTTAATGAACTTGTGTGAAGCAACAATCATTAGCAAAAGGATGAGTACTGCCTCGATCCTTTCCATCATACTCAAATTGCCATGTCTTTAGATAACTAATCAATCATTGCCCAAAATGTTAAACTTGAAACAAGCATTCGCAGTGCAATGGCAGATCTTGCTGAAGGTCAATGTCAAGGTCAAGTGCACGCACTTGTCCAAGCGAGGTCAACTGTTCAATGTTGTTCCTGTGACTGATTGTTCGAAACTATTTAGTTGGCTTCTCTGATTGCTGTTTGGGCTACAATGAACATTGACAGTTGACTACTTGGCTTAGACTGTTTTCAGCAGGAGCAGTTCACTGAAAGCAAGGTAGTGTGGCCGAGTGGTCGAAGGCGCTGGGTTTAGGCTCCAGTCTCTATGGAGGTGTAGGTTCAAATCCCACCACTGCCATCTTTGCTTTAAGATTGTTGGAAGAAATGCATACACATACCCACTGTTGTGTTTGTGCATCTTCACTTAAGTTAATGTGTGTGCCCAGTAAGTGCTCATTGTAATTACTTCACGGCAGAGTGGTTCAATGCTTACTTCTATCCATACTCACATTTCCATGTTCTCAAATGCCGAAGCATTCATTCCCACAAGTGTATTAGTGAAATGTCTTGTGTCTGCATCAAGTGGATACTTTCAAGATTCTTGTTTGGAATTGGGGAAATCACTAGAAAAAAGATCATTGCAACATCCAACAAATGCATATTTTTGTAACCAGTCAGCTGTTGAAATATTGGTTCCCACTGATTCCCAAAGATTTCCACAACAACGAAAACATATTTACAAGTCCCACTCCCTAAAAAAGCAAGCAGAGTGGCGCAACGGAAGCGTGCTGGGCCCATAACCCAGATGTCGATGGATCGAAACCATCCTCTGCTATTTGTAAATGCTTTAGATCAGGCAAAGTTCTCTATACTTTCAATCCATTCTCATAATTCAATGTTTTCAGTTGACTAAGCAGCCATTTCCCCAAGTGTCTGAAGGAAATGTCTTCACTCTTTCGTGCTGCAGTAGACATCAAATATTCGACCCAAGGAACTGATGCAAATGTCGGGTTTACAGGTAGTGTGGCCGAGTGGTCTAAGGCGCTGGATTAAGGCTCCAGTCTCTCAGGAGGCGTGGGTTCAAATACCACCACTGCCATTAACAATGGAAGGTACCTGGTAAAGTGAGAGATGTGATGGTCTGACCTCGTACTCACTTGCATTGCATGTTTAATGAACTTGTGTGAAGCAACAATCATTAGCAAAAGGATGAGTACTGACTCGATCCTTTCCATCATACTCAAATTGCCATGTCTTTAGATAACTAATCAATCATTGCCCAAAATGTTAAACTTGAAACAAGTCCAATGGAAAATCTTGCTGAAGGTCAATGTCAAGGTCAAGTGCACGCACTTGTCCAAGCGAGGTCAACTGTTCAATGTTGTTCCTGTGACCGATTGTTCGAAACTATTTAGTTGGCTTCTCTGATTGCTGTTTGGGCTACAATGAACATTGACAGTTGACTACTTGGCTTAGACTGTTTTCAGCAGGAGCAGTTCACTGAAAGCAAGGTAGTGTGGCCGAGTGGTCGAAGGCGCTGGATTAAGGCTCCAGTCTCTCAGGAGGCGTGGCTTCAAATCCCACCACTACCATTAACAATGGAAGGTACCTGGTAAAGTGAGAGATGTGATGGTCTGACCTCGTACTGACTTGCATGCATTGCTGAGTTTAATGAACTTGTGTGAAGCAACAATCATTAGCAAAAGGATGAGTACTGCCTCGATCCTTTCCATCATACTCAAATTGCCATGTCTTTAGATAACTAATCAATCATTGCCCAAAATGTTAAACTTGAAACAAGTCCATTGGGAAAATCTTGCTGAAGGTCAATGTCTAGGTCAAGTGCACGCACTTGTCCAAGCGAGGTCAACTGTTCAATGTTGTTCCTGTGACCGATTGTTCGAAACTTTTTAGTTGGCTTCTCTGATTGCTGTTTTGGGTACAATGAACATTGACAGTTGACTACTTGGCTTAGACTGTTTTCAGCAGGAGCAGTTCACTGAAAGCAAGGTAGTGTGGCCGAGTGGTCGAAGGTGCTGGATTTAGGCTCCAGTCTCTATGGAGGCGTGGGTTCAAATCCCACCACTGCCATCTTTGCTTTAAGATTGTTGGAAGAAATGCATACACATACCCACTGTTGTGTTTGTGCATCTTCACTTAAGTTAATGTGTGTGCCCAGTAAGTGCTCATTGTAATTACTTCACGGCAGAGTGGTTCAATGCTTACTTCTATCCATACTCACATTTCCATGTTCTCAAATGCCGAAGCATTCATTCCCACAAGTGTATTAGTGAAATGTCTTGTGTCTGCATCAAGTGGATACTTTCAAGATTCTTGTTTGGAATTGGGGAAATCACTAGAAAAAAGATCATTGCAACATCCAACAAATGCATATTTTTGTAACCAGTCAGCTGTTGAAATATTGGTTCCCACTGATTCCCAAAGATTTCCACAACAACGAAAACATATTTACAAGTCCCACTCCCTAAAAAAGAGAGCAGAGTGGCGCAGCGGAAGGGTGCTGGGCCCATAACCCAGATGTCGATGGATCGAAACCATCCTCTGCTATTTGTAAATGCTTTAGATCAGGCAAATTTCTCTATACTTTCAATCCATTCTCATAATTCAATGTTTTCAGTTGACTAAGCAGCCATTTCCCCAAGTGTCTGAAGGAAATGTCTTCACTCTTTCGTGCTGCAGTAGACATCAAATATTCGACCCAAGGAACTGATGCAAATGTTGGGTTTACAGGTAGTGTGGCCGAGTGGTCTAAGGCGCTGGATTAAGGCTCCAGTCTCTCAGGAGGCGTGGGTTCAAATCCCACCACTGCCATTAACAATGGAAGGTACCTGGTAAAGTGAGAGATGTGATGGTCTGACCTCGTACTGACTTGCATTGCATGTTTAATGAACTTGTGTGAAGCAACAATCATTAGCAAAAGGATGAGTACTGACTCGATCCTTTCCATCATACTCAAATTGCCATGTCTTTAGATAACTAATCAATCATTGCCCAAAATGTTAAACTTGAAACAAGTCCAGTGGAAAATCTTGCTGAAGGTCAATGTCAAGGTCAAGTGCACGCACTTGTCCAAGCGAGGTCAACTGTTCAATGTTGTTCCTGTGACCGATTGTTCGAAACTATTTAGTTGGCTTCTCTGATTGCTGTTTGGGCTACAATGAACATTGACAGTTGACTACTTGGCTTAGACTGTTTTCAGCAGGAGCAGTTCACTGAAAGCAAGGTAGTGTGGCCGAGTGGTCGAAGGCGCTGGATTAAGGCTCCAGTCTCTCAGGAGGCGTGGGTTCAAATCCCACCAATGCCATTAACAATGGAAGGTACCTGGTAAAGTGAGAGATGTGATGGTCTGACCTCGTACTGACTTGCATGCATTGCTGAGTTTAATGAACTTGTGTGAAGCAACAATCATTAGCAAAAGGATGAGTACTGCCTCGATCCTTTCCATCATACTCAAATTGCCATGTCTTTAGATAACTAATCAATCATTGCCCAAAATGTTAAACTTGAAACAAGTCCATTGGGAAAATCTTGCTGAAGGTCAATGTCTAGGTCAAGTGCACGCACTTGTCCAAGCGAGGTCAACTGTTCAATGTTGTTCCTGTGACCGATTGTTCGAAACTATTTAGTTGGCTTCTCTGATTGCTGTTTTGGGTACAATGAACATTGACAGTTGACTACTTGGCTTAGACTGTTTTCAGCAGGAGCAGTTCACTGAAAGCAAGGTAGTGTGGCCGAGTGGTCGAGGGTGCTGGATTTAGGCTCCAGTCTCTATGGAGGCGTGGGTTCAAATCCCACCACTGCCATCTTTGCTTTAAGATTGTTGGAAGAAATGCATACACATACCCACTGTTGTGTTTGTGCATCTTCACTTAAGTTAATGTGTGTGCTCATTGTAATTACTTCACGGCAGAGTGGTTCAATGCTTACTTCTATCCATACTCACATTTCCATGTTCTCAAATGCCGAAGCATTCATTCCCACAAGTGTATTAGTGAAATGTCTTGTGTCTGCATCAAGTGGATACTTTCAAGATTCTTGTTTGGAATTGTGGAAATCACTAGAAAAAAGATCATTGTAACATCCAACAAATGCATATTTTTGTAACCAGTCAGCTGTTGAAATATTGGTTCCCACTGATTCCCAAAGATTTCCACAACAACGAAAACATATTTACAAGTCCCACTCCCTAAAAAAGCAAGCAGAGTGGCGCAGCGGAAGCGTGCTGGGCCCATAACCCAGATGTCGATGGATCGAAACCATCCTCTGCTATTTGTAAATGCTTTAGATCAGGCAAATTTCTCTATACTTTCAATCCATTCTCATAATTCAATGTTTTCAGTTGACTAAGCAGCCATTTCCCCAAGTGTCTGAAGGAAATGTCTTCACTCTTTCGTGCTGCAGTAGACATCAAATATTCGACCCAAGGAACTGATGCAAATGTCGGGTTTACAGGTAGTGTGGCCGAGTGGTCTAAGGCGCTGGATTAAGGCTCCAGTCTCTCAGGAGGCGTGGGTTCAAATCCCACCACTGCCATTAACAATGGAAGGTACCTGGTAAAGTGAGAGATGTGATGGTCTGACCTCGTACTCACTTGCATTGCATGTTTAATGAACTTGTGTGAAGCAACAATCATTAGCAAAAGGATGAGTACTGACTCGATCCTTTCCATCATACTCAAATTGCCATGTCTTTAGATGACTAATCAATCATTGCCCAAAATGTTAAACTTGAAACAAGTCCAATGGAAAATCTTGCTGAAGGTCAAGGTCAAGTGCACGCACTTGTCCAAGCGAGGTCAACTGTTCAATGTTGTTCCTGTGACCGATTGTTCGAAACTACTTAGTTGGCTTCTCTGATTGCTGTTTGGGCTACAATGAACATTGACAGTTGACTACTTGGCTTAGACTGTTTTCAGCAGGAGCAGTTCACTGAAAGCAAGGTAGTGTGGCCGAGTGGTCGAAGGCGCTGGATTTAGGCTCCAGTCTCTATGGAGGTGTAGGTTCAAATCCCACCACTGCCATCTTTGCTTTAAGATTGTTGGAAGAAATGCATACACATACCCACTGTTGTGTTTGTGCATCTTCACTTAAGTTAATGTGTGTGCCCAGTAAGTGCTCATTGTAATTACTTCACGGCAGAGTGGTTCAATGCTTACTTCTATCCATACTCACATTTCCATGTTCTCAAATGCCGAAGCATTCATTCCCACAAGTGTATTAGTGAAATGTCTTGTGTCTGCATCAAGTGGATACTTTCAAGATTCTTGTTTGGAATTGGGGAAATCACTAGAAAAAAGATCATTGCAACATCCAACAAATGCATATTTTTGTAACCAGTCAGCTGTTGAAATATTGGTTCCCACTGATTCCCAAAGATTTCCACAACAACGAAAACATATTTACAAGTCCCACTCCCTAAAAAAGCAAGCAGAGTGGCGCAGCGGAAGCGTGCTGGGCCCATAACCCAGATGTCGATGGATCGAAACCATCCTCTGCTATTTGTAAATGCTTTAGATCAGGCAAATTTCTCTGTACTTTCAATCCATTCTCATAATTCAATGTTTTCAGTTGACTAAGCAGCCATTTCCCCAAGTGTCTGAAGGAAATGTCTTCACTCTTTCGTGCTGCAGTAGACATCAAATATTCGACCCAAGGAACTGATGCGAATGTCGGGTTTACAGGTAGTGTGGCCGAGTGGTCGAAGGCGCTGGATTAAGGCTACAGTCTCTCAGGAGGCGTGGGTTCAAATCCCACCACTGCCATTAACAATGGAAGGTACCTGGTAAAGTGAGAGATGTGATGGTCTGACCTCGTACTGACTTGCATGCATTGCTGAGTTTAATGAACTTGTGTGAAGCAACAATCATTAGCAAAAGGATGAGTACTGACTCGATCCTTTCCATCATACTCAAATTGCCATGTCTTTAGATAACTAATCAATCATTGCCCAAAATGTTAAACTTGAAACAAGTCCATTGGGAAAATCTTGCTGAAGGTCAATGTCTAGGTCAAGTGCACGCACTTGTCCAAGCGAGGTCAACTGTTCAATGTTGTTCCTGTGACCGATTGTTCGAAACTATTTAGTTGGCTTCTCTGATTGCTGTTTTGGGTACAATGAACATTGACAGTTGACTACTTGGCTTAGACTGTTTTCAGCAGGAGCAGTTCACTGAAAGCAAGGTAGTGTGGCCGAGTGGTCGAAGGTGCTGGATTTAGGCTCCAGTCTCTATGGAGGCGTGGGTTCAAATCCCACCACTGCCATCTTTGCTTTAAGATTGTTGGAAGAAATGCATACACATACCCACTGTTGTGTTTGTGCATCTTCACTTAAGTTAATGTGTGTGCTCATTGTAATTACTTCACGGCAGAGTGGTTCAATGCTTACTTCTATCCATACTCACATTTCCATGTTCTCAAATGCCGAAGCATTCATTCCCACAAGTGTATTAGTGAAATGTCTTGTGTCTGCATCAAGTGGATACTTTCAAGATTCTTGTTTGGAATTGGGGAAATCACTAGAAAAAAGATCATTGCAACATCCAACAAATGCATATTTTTGTAACCAGTCAGCTGTTGAAATATTGGTTCCCACTGATTCCCAAAGATTTCCACAACAACGAAAACATATTTACAAGTCCCACTCCCTAAAAAAGCAAGCAGAGTGGCGCAGCGGAAGCGTGCTGGGCCCATAACCCAGATGTCGATGGATCGAAACCATCCTCTGCTATTTGTAAATGCTTTAGATCAGGCAAATTTCTCTGTACTTTCAATCCATTCTCATAATTCAATGTTTTCAGTTGACTAAGCAGCCATTTCCCCAAGTGTCTGAAGGAAATGTCTTCACTCTTTCGTGCTGCAGTAGACATCAAATATTCGACCCAAGGAACTGATGCGAATGTCGGGTTTACAGGTAGTGTGGCCGAGTGGTCGAAGGCGCTGGATTAAGGCTACAGTCTCTCAGGAGGCGTGGGTTCAAATCCCACCACTGCCATTAACAATGGAAGGTACCTGGTAAAGTGAGAGATGTGATGGTCTGACCTCGTACTGACTTGCATGCATTGCTGAGTTTAATGAACTTGTGTGAAGCAACAATCATTAGCAAAAGGATGAGTACTGACTCGATCCTTTCCATCATACTCAAATTGCCATGTCTTTAGATAACTAATCAATCATTGCCCAAAATGTTAAACTTGAAACAAGTCCATTGGGAAAATCTTGCTGAAGGTCAATGTCTAGGTCAAGTGCACGCACTTGTCCAAGCGAGGTCAACTGTTCAATGTTGTTCCTGTGACCGATTGTTCGAAACTATTTAGTTGGCTTCTCTGATTGCTGTTTTGGGTACAATGAACATTGACAGTTGACTACTTGGCTTAGACTGTTTTCAGCAGGAGCAGTTCACTGAAAGCAAGGTAGTGTGGCCGAGTGGTCGAAGGTGCTGGATTTAGGCTCCAGTCTCTATGGAGGCGTGGGTTCAAATCCCACCACTGCCATCTTTGCTTTAAGATTGTTGGAAGAAATGCATGCACATACCCACTGTTGTGTTTGTGCATCTTCACTTAAGTTAATGTGTGTGCTCATTGTAATTACTTCACGGCAGAGTGGTTCAATGCTTACTTCTATCCATACTCACATTTCCATGTTCTCAAATGCCGAAGCATTCATTCCCACAAGTGTATTAGTGAAATGTCTTGTGTCTGCATCAAGTGGATACTTTCAAGATTCTTGTTTGGAATTGGGGAAATCACTAGAAAAAAGATCATTGCAACATCCAACAAATGCATATTTTTGTAACCAGTCAGCTGTTGAAATATTGGTTCCCACTGATTCCCAAAGATTTCCACAACAACGAAAACATATTTACAAGTCCCACTCCCTAAAAAAGCAAGCAGAGTGGCGCAGCGGAAGCGTGCTGGGCCCATAACCCAGATGTCGATGGATCGAAACCATCCTCTGCTATTTGTAAATGCTTTAGATCAGGCAAATTTCTCTGTACTTTCAATCCATTCTCATAATTCAATGTTTTCAGTTGACTAAGCAGCCATTTCCCCAAGTGTCTGAAGGAAATGTCTTCACTCTTTCGTGCTGCAGTAGACATCAAATATTCGACCCAAGGAACTGATGCGAATGTCGGGTTTACAGGTAGTGTGGCCGAGTGGTCGAAGGCGCTGGATTAAGGCTCCAGTCTCTCAGGAGGCGTGGGTTCAAATCCCACCACTGCCATTAACAATGGAAGGTACCTGGTAAAGTGAGAGATGTGATGGTCTGACCTCGTACTGACTTGCATGCATTGCTGAGTTTAATGAACTTGTGTGAAGCAACAATCATTAGCAAAAGGATGAGTACTGACTCGATCCTTTCCATCATACTCAAATTGCCATGTCTTTAGATAACTAATCAATCATTGCCCAAAATGTTAAACTTGAAACAAGTCCATTGGGAAAATCTTGCTGAAGGTCAATGTCTAGGTCAAGTGCACGCACTTGTCCAAGCGAGGTCAACTGTTCAATGTTGTTCCTGTGACCGATTGTTCGAAACTATTTAGTTGGCTTCTCTGATTGCTGTTTTGGGTACAATGAACATTGACAGTTGACTACTTGGCTTAGACTGTTTTCAGCAGGAGCAGTTCACTGAAAGCAAGGTAGTGTGGCCGAGTGGTCGAAGGTGCTGGATTTAGGCTCCAGTCTCTATGGAGGCGTCGGTTCAAATCCCACCACTGCCATCTTTGCTTTAAGATTGTTGGAAGAAATGCATACACATACCCACTGTTGTGTTTGTGCATCTTCACTTAAGTTAATGTGTGTGCTCATTGTAATTACTTCACGGCAGAGTGGTTCAATGCTTACTTCTATCCATACTCACATTTCCATGTTCTCAAATGCCGAAGCATTCATTCCCACAAGTGTATTAGTGAAATGTCTTGTGTCTGCATCAAGTGGATACTTTCAAGATTCTTGTTTGGAATTGGGGAAATCACTAGAAAAAAGATCATTGCAACATCCAACAAATGCATATTTTTGTAACCAGTCAGCTGTTGAAATATTGGTTCCCACTGATTCCCAAAGATTTCCACAACAACGAAAACATATTTACAAGTCCCACTCCCTAAAAAAGCAAGCAGAGTGGCGCAGCGGAAGCGTGCTGGGCCCATAACCCAGATGTCGATGGATCGAAACCATCCTCTGCTATTTGTAAATGCTTTAGATCAGGCAAATTTCTCTGTACTTTCAATCCATTCTCATAATTCAATGTTTTCAGTTGACTAAGCAGCCATTTCCCCAAGTGTCTGAAGGAAATGTCTTCACTCTTTCGTGCTGCAGTAGACATCAAATATTCGACCCAAGGAACTGATGCGAATGTCGGGTTTACAGATAGTGTGGCCGAGTGGTCGAAGGCGCTGGATTAAGGCTCCAGTCTCTCAGGAGGCGTGGGTTCAAATCCCACCACTGCCATTAACAATGGAAGGTACCTGGTAAAGTGAGAGATGTGATGGTCTGACCTCGTACTGACTTGCATGCATTGCTGAGTTTAATGAACTTGTGTGAAGCAACAATCATTAGCAAAAGGATGAGTACTGACTCGATCCTTTCCATCATACTCAAATTGCCATGTCTTTAGATAACTAATCAATCATTGCCCAAAATGTTAAACTTGAAACAAGTCCAATGGAAAATCTTGCTGAAGGTCAATGTCAAGGTCAAGTGCACGCACTTGTCCAAGCGAGGTCAACTGTTCAATGTTGTTCCTGTGACCGATTGTTCGAAACTATTTAGTTGGCTTCTCTGATTGCTGTTTTGGGTACAATGAACATTGACAGTTGACTACTTGGCTTAGACTGTTTTCAGCAGGAGCAGTTCACTGAAAGCAAGGTAGTGTGGCCGAGTGGTCGAAGGCGCTGGATTTAGGCTCCAGTCTCTATGGAGGCGTGGTTTCAAATCCCACCACTGCCATCTCTGCTTTAAGATTGTTGGAAGAAATGCATACACATACCCACTGTTGTGTTTGTGCATCTTCACTTAAGTTAATGTGTGTGCTCATTGTAATTACTTCACGGCAGAGTGGTTCAATGCTTACTTCTATCCATACTCACATTTCCATGTTCTCAAATGCCGAAGCATTCATTCCCACAAGTGTATTAGTGAAATGTCTTGTGTCTGCATCAAGTGGATACTTTCAAGATTCTTGTTTGGAATTGGGGAAATCACTAGAAAAAAGATCATTGCAACATCCAACAAATGCATATTTTTGTAACCAGTCAGCTGTTGAAATATTGGTTCCCACTGATTCCCAAAGATTTCCACAACAACGAAAACATATTTACAAGTCCCACTCCCTAAAAAAGCAAGCAGAGTGGCGCAACGGAAGCGTGCTGGGCCCATAACCCAGATGTCGATGGATCGAAACCATCCTCTGCTATTTGTAAATGCTTTAGATCAGGCAAAGTTCTCTATACTTTCAATCCATTCTCATAATTCAATGTTTTCAGTTGACTAAGCAGCCATTTCCCCAAGTGTCTGAAGGAAATGTCTTCACTCTTTCGTGCTGCAGTAGACATCAAATATTCGACCCAAGGAACTGATGCAAATGTCGGGTTTACAGGTAGTGTGGCCGAGTGGTCTAAGGCGCTGGATTAAGGCTCCAGTCTCTCAGGAGGCGTGGGTTCAAATACCACCACTGCCATTAACAATGGAAGGTACCTGGTAAAGTGAGAGATGTGATGGTCTGACCTCGTACTCACTTGCATTGCATGTTTAATGAACTTGTGTGAAGCAACAATCATTAGCAAAAGGATGAGTACTGACTCGATCCTTTCCATCATACTCAAATTGCCATGTCTTTAGATAACTAATCAATCATTGCCCAAAATGTTAAACTTGAAACAAGTCCAATGGAAAATCTTGCTGAAGGTCAATGTCAAGGTCAAGTGCACGCACTTGTCCAAGCGAGGTCAACTGTTCAATGTTGTTCCTGTGACCGATTGTTCGAAACTATTTAGTTGGCTTCTCTGATTGCTGTTTGGGCTACAATGAACATTGACAGTTGACTACTTGGCTTAGACTGTTTTCAGCAGGAGCAGTTCACTGAAAGCAAGGTAGTGTGGCCGAGTGGTCGAAGGCGCTGGATTAAGGCTCCAGTCTCTCAGGAGGCGTGGCTTCAAATCCCACCACTACCATTAACAATGGAAGGTACCTGGTAAAGTGAGAGATGTGATGGTCTGACCTCGTACTGACTTGCATGCATTGCTGAGTTTAATGAACTTGTGTGAAGCAACAATCATTAGCAAAAGGATGAGTACTGCCTCGATCCTTTCCATCATACTCAAATTGCCATGTCTTTAGATAACTAATCAATCATTGCCCAAAATGTTAAACTTGAAACAAGTCCATTGGGAAAATCTTGCTGAAGGTCAATGTCTAGGTCAAGTGCACGCACTTGTCCAAGCGAGGTCAACTGTTCAATGTTGTTCCTGTGACCGATTGTTCGAAACTTTTTAGTTGGCTTCTCTGATTGCTGTTTTGGGTACAATGAACATTGACAGTTGACTACTTGGCTTAGACTGTTTTCAGCAGGAGCAGTTCACTGAAAGCAAGGTAGTGTGGCCGAGTGGTCGAAGGTGCTGGATTTAGGCTCCAGTCTCTATGGAGGCGTGGGTTCAAATCCCACCACTGCCATCTTTGCTTTAAGATTGTTGGAAGAAATGCATACACATACCCACTGTTGTGTTTGTGCATCTTCACTTAAGTTAATGTGTGTGCCCAGTAAGTGCTCATTGTAATTACTTCACGGCAGAGTGGTTCAATGCTTACTTCTATCCATACTCACATTTCCATGTTCTCAAATGCCGAAGCATTCATTCCCACAAGTGTATTAGTGAAATGTCTTGTGTCTGCATCAAGTGGATACTTTCAAGATTCTTGTTTGGAATTGGGGAAATCACTAGAAAAAAGATCATTGCAACATCCAACAAATGCATATTTTTGTAACCAGTCAGCTGTTGAAATATTGGTTCCCACTGATTCCCAAAGATTTCCACAACAACGAAAACATATTTACAAGTCCCACTCCCTAAAAAAGAGAGCAGAGTGGCGCAGCGGAAGGGTGCTGGGCCCATAACCCAGATGTCGATGGATCGAAACCATCCTCTGCTATTTGTAAATGCTTTAGATCAGGCAAATTTCTCTATACTTTCAATCCATTCTCATAATTCAATGTTTTCAGTTGACTAAGCAGCCATTTCCCCAAGTGTCTGAAGGAAATGTCTTCACTCTTTCGTGCTGCAGTAGACATCAAATATTCGACCCAAGGAACTGATGCAAATGTTGGGTTTACAGGTAGTGTGGCCGAGTGGTCTAAGGCGCTGGATTAAGGCTCCAGTCTCTCAGGAGGCGTGGGTTCAAATCCCACCACTGCCATTAACAATGGAAGGTACCTGGTAAAGTGAGAGATGTGATGGTCTGACCTCGTACTGACTTGCATTGCATGTTTAATGAACTTGTGTGAAGCAACAATCATTAGCAAAAGGATGAGTACTGACTCGATCCTTTCCATCATACTCAAATTGCCATGTCTTTAGATAACTAATCAATCATTGCCCAAAATGTTAAACTTGAAACAAGTCCAGTGGAAAATCTTGCTGAAGGTCAATGTCAAGGTCAAGTGCACGCACTTGTCCAAGCGAGGTCAACTGTTCAATGTTGTTCCTGTGACCGATTGTTCGAAACTATTTAGTTGGCTTCTCTGATTGCTGTTTGGGCTACAATGAACATTGACAGTTGACTACTTGGCTTAGACTGTTTTCAGCAGGAGCAGTTCACTGAAAGCAAGGTAGTGTGGCCGAGTGGTCGAAGGCGCTGGATTAAGGCTCCAGTCTCTCAGGAGGCGTGGGTTCAAATCCCACCACTGCCATTAACAATGGAAGGTACCTGGTAAAGTGAGAGATGTGATGGTCTGACCTCGTACTGACTTGCATGCATTGCTGAGTTTAATGAACTTGTGTGAAGCAACAATCATTAGCAAAAGGATGAGTACTGCCTCGATCCTTTCCATCATACTCAAATTGCCATGTCTTTAGATAACTAATCAATCATTGCCCAAAATGTTAAACTTGAAACAAGTCCATTGGGAAAATCTTGCTGAAGGTCAATGTCTAGGTCAAGTGCACGCACTTGTCCAAGCGAGGTCAACTGTTCAATGTTGTTCCTGTGACCGATTGTTCGAAACTATTTAGTTGGCTTCTCTGATTGCTGTTTTGGGTACAATGAACATTGACAGTTGACTACTTGGCTTAGACTGTTTTCAGCAGGAGCAGTTCACTGAAAGCAAGGTAGTGTGGCCGAGTGGTCGAGGGTGCTGGATTTAGGCTCCAGTCTCTATGGAGGCGTGGGTTCAAATCCCACCACTGCCATCTTTGCTTTAAGATTGTTGGAAGAAATGCATACACATACCCACTGTTGTGTTTGTGCATCTTCACTTAAGTTAATGTGTGTGCTCATTGTAATTACTTCACGGCAGAGTGGTTCAATGCTTACTTCTATCCATACTCACATTTCCATGTTCTCAAATGCCGAAGCATTCATTCCCACAAGTGTATTAGTGAAATGTCTTGTGTCTGCATCAAGTGGATACTTTCAAGATTCTTGTTTGGAATTGTGGAAATCACTAGAAAAAAGATCATTGTAACATCCAACAAATGCATATTTTTGTAACCAGTCAGCTGTTGAAATATTGGTTCCCACTGATTCCCAAAGATTTCCACAACAACGAAAACATATTTACAAGTCCCACTCCCTAAAAAAGCAAGCAGAGTGGCGCAGCGGAAGCGTGCTGGGCCCATAACCCAGATGTCGATGGATCGAAACCATCCTCTGCTATTTGTAAATGCTTTAGATCAGGCAAATTTCTCTATACTTTCAATCCATTCTCATAATTCAATGTTTTCAGTTGACTAAGCAGCCATTTCCCCAAGTGTCTGAAGGAAATGTCTTCACTCTTTCGTGCTGCAGTAGACATCAAATATTCGACCCAAGGAACTGATGCAAATGTCGGGTTTACAGGTAGTGTGGCCGAGTGGTCTAAGGCGCTGGATTAAGGCTCCAGTCTCTCAGGAGGCGTGGGTTCAAATCCCACCACTGCCATTAACAATGGAAGGTACCTGGTAAAGTGAGAGATGTGATGGTCTGACCTCGTACTCACTTGCATTGCATGTTTAATGAACTTGTGTGAAGCAACAATCATTAGCAAAAGGATGAGTACTGACTCGATCCTTTCCATCATACTCAAATTGCCATGTCTTTAGATGACTAATCAATCATTGCCCAAAATGTTAAACTTGAAACAAGTCCAATGGAAAATCTTGCTGAAGGTCAAGGTCAAGTGCACGCACTTGTCCAAGCGAGGTCAACTGTTCAATGTTGTTCCTGTGACCGATTGTTCGAAACTATTTAGTTGGCTTCTCTGATTGCTGTTTGGGCTACAATGAACATTGACAGTTGACTACTTGGCTTAGACTGTTTTCAGCAGGAGCAGTTCACTGAAAGCAAGGTAGTGTGGCCGAGTGGTCGAAGGCGCTGGATTTAGGCTCCAGTCTCTATGGAGGTGTAGGTTCAAATCCCACCACTGCCATCTTTGCTTTAAGATTGTTGGAAGAAATGCATACACATACCCACTGTTGTGTTTGTGCATCTTCACTTAAGTTAATGTGTGTGCCCAGTAAGTGCTCATTGTAATTACTTCACGGCAGAGTGGTTCAATGCTTACTTCTATCCATACTCACATTTCCATGTTCTCAAATGCCGAAGCATTCATTCCCACAAGTGTATTAGTGAAATGTCTTGTGTCTGCATCAAGTGGATACTTTCAAGATTCTTGTTTGGAATTGGGGAAATCACTAGAAAAAAGATCATTGCAACATCCAACAAATGCATATTTTTGTAACCAGTCAGCTGTTGAAATATTGGTTCCCACTGATTCCCAAAGATTTCCACAACAACGAAAACATATTTACAAGTCCCACTCCCTAAAAAAGCAAGCAGAGTGGCGCAGCGGAAGCGTGCTGGGCCCATAACCCAGATGTCGATGGATCGAAACCATCCTCTGCTATTTGTAAATGCTTTAGATCAGGCAAATTTCTCTGTACTTTCAATCCATTCTCATAATTCAATGTTTTCAGTTGACTAAGCAGCCATTTCCCCAAGTGTCTGAAGGAAATGTCTTCACTCTTTCGTGCTGCAGTAGACATCAAATATTCGACCCAAGGAACTGATGCGAATGTCGGGTTTACAGGTAGTGTGGCCGAGTGGTCGAAGGCGCTGGATTAAGGCTACAGTCTCTCAGGAGGCGTGGGTTCAAATCCCACCACTGCCATTAACAATGGAAGGTACCTGGTAAAGTGAGAGATGTGATGGTCTGACCTCGTACTGACTTGCATGCATTGCTGAGTTTAATGAACTTGTGTGAAGCAACAATCATTAGCAAAAGGATGAGTACTGACTCGATCCTTTCCATCATACTCAAATTGCCATGTCTTTAGATAACTAATCAATCATTGCCCAAAATGTTAAACTTGAAACAAGTCCATTGGGAAAATCTTGCTGAAGGTCAATGTCTAGGTCAAGTGCACGCACTTGTCCAAGCGAGGTCAACTGTTCAATGTTGTTCCTGTGACCGATTGTTCGAAACTATTTAGTT
The DNA here is from genome assembly GCF_910591455.1 of Pholis gunnellus. Taxonomy (NCBI): domain Eukaryota; kingdom Metazoa; phylum Chordata; class Actinopteri; order Perciformes; family Pholidae; genus Pholis; species Pholis gunnellus. The sequence continues at coordinate 5,977,481 of NC_136537.1, forward strand.
GGCTTCTCTGATTGCTGTTTTGGGTACAATGAACATTGACAGTTGACTACTTGGCTTAGACTGTTTTCAGCAGGAGCAGTTCACTGAAAGCAAGGTAGTGTGGCCGAGTGGTCGAAGGTGCTGGATTTAGGCTCCAGTCTCTATGGAGGCGTGGGTTCAAATCCCACCACTGCCATCTTTGCTTTAAGATTGTTGGAAGAAATGCATACACATACCCACTGTTGTGTTTGTGCATCTTCACTTAAGTTAATGTGTGTGCTCATTGTAATTACTTCACGGCAGAGTGGTTCAATGCTTACTTCTATCCATACTCACATTTCCATGTTCTCAAATGCCGAAGCATTCATTCCCACAAGTGTATAAGTGAAATGTCTTGTGTCTGCATCAAGTGGATACTTTCAAGATTCTTGTTTGGAATTGGGGAAATCACTAGAAAAAAGATCATTGCAACATCCAACAAATGCATATTTTTGTAACCAGTCAGCTGTTGAAATATTGGTTCCCACTGATTCCCAAAGATTTCCACAACAACGAAAACATATTTACAAGTCCCACTCCCTAAAAAAGCAAGCAGAGTGGCGCAGCGGAAGCGTGCTGGGCCCATAACCCAGATGTCGATGGATCGAAACCATCCTCTGCTATTTGTAAATGCTTTAGATCAGGCAAATTTCTCTGTACTTTCAATCCATTCTCATAATTCAATGTTTTCAGTTGACTAAGCAGCCATTTCCCCAAGTGTCTGAAGGAAATGTCTTCACTCTTTCGTGCTGCAGTAGACATCAAATATTCGACCCAAGGAACTGATGCGAATGTCGGGTTTACAGGTAGTGTGGCCGAGTGGTCGAAGGCGCTGGATTAAGGCTACAGTCTCTCAGGAGGCGTGGGTTCAAATCCCACCACTGCCATTAACAATGGAAGGTACCTGGTAAAGTGAGAGATGTGATGGTCTGACCTCGTACTGACTTGCATGCATTGCTGAGTTTAATGAACTTGTGTGAAGCAACAATCATTAGCAAAAGGATGAGTACTGACTCGATCCTTTCCATCATACTCAAATTGCCATGTCTTTAGATAACTAATCAATCATTGCCCAAAATGTTAAACTTGAAACAAGTCCATTGGGAAAATCTTGCTGAAGGTCAATGTCTAGGTCAAGTGCACGCACTTGTCCAAGCGAGGTCAACTGTTCAATGTTGTTCCTGTGACCGATTGTTCGAAACTATTTAGTTGGCTTCTCTGATTGCTGTTTTGGGTACAATGAACATTGACAGTTGACTACTTGGCTTAGACTGTTTTCAGCAGGAGCAGTTCACTGAAAGCAAGGTAGTGTGGCCGAGTGGTCGAAGGTGCTGGATTTAGGCTCCAGTCTCTATGGAGGCGTGGGTTCAAATCCCACCACTGCCATCTTTGCTTTAAGATTGTTGGAAGAAATGCATGCACATACCCACTGTTGTGTTTGTGCATCTTCACTTAAGTTAATGTGTGTGCTCATTGTAATTACTTCACGGCAGAGTGGTTCAATGCTTACTTCTATCCATACTCACATTTCCATGTTCTCAAATGCCGAAGCATTCATTCCCACAAGTGTATTAGTGAAATGTCTTGTGTCTGCATCAAGTGGATACTTTCAAGATTCTTGTTTGGAATTGGGGAAATCACTAGAAAAAAGATCATTGCAACATCCAACAAATGCATATTTTTGTAACCAGTCAGCTGTTGAAATATTGGTTCCCACTGATTCCCAAAGATTTCCACAACAACGAAAACATATTTACAAGTCCCACTCCCTAAAAAAGCAAGCAGAGTGGCGCAGCGGAAGCGTGCTGGGCCCATAACCCAGATGTCGATGGATCGAAACCATCCTCTGCTATTTGTAAATGCTTTAGATCAGGCAAATTTCTCTGTACTTTCAATCCATTCTCATAATTCAATGTTTTCAGTTGACTAAGCAGCCATTTCCCCAAGTGTCTGAAGGAAATGTCTTCACTCTTTCGTGCTGCAGTAGACATCAAATATTCGACCCAAGGAACTGATGCGAATGTCGGGTTTACAGGTAGTGTGGCCGAGTGGTCGAAGGCGCTGGATTAAGGCTCCAGTCTCTCAGGAGGCGTGGGTTCAAATCCCACCACTGCCATTAACAATGGAAGGTACCTGGTAAAGTGAGAGATGTGATGGTCTGACCTCGTACTGACTTGCATGCATTGCTGAGTTTAATGAACTTGTGTGAAGCAACAATCATTAGCAAAAGGATGAGTACTGACTCGATCCTTTCCATCATACTCAAATTGCCATGTCTTTAGATAACTAATCAATCATTGCCCAAAATGTTAAACTTGAAACAAGTCCATTGGGAAAATCTTGCTGAAGGTCAATGTCTAGGTCAAGTGCACGCACTTGTCCAAGCGAGGTCAACTGTTCAATGTTGTTCCTGTGACCGATTGTTCGAAACTATTTAGTTGGCTTCTCTGATTGCTGTTTTGGGTACAATGAACATTGACAGTTGACTACTTGGCTTAGACTGTTTTCAGCAGGAGCAGTTCACTGAAAGCAAGGTAGTGTGGCCGAGTGGTCGAAGGTGCTGGATTTAGGCTCCAGTCTCTATGGAGGCGTCGGTTCAAATCCCACCACTGCCATCTTTGCTTTAAGATTGTTGGAAGAAATGCATACACATACCCACTGTTGTGTTTGTGCATCTTCACTTAAGTTAATGTGTGTGCTCATTGTAATTACTTCACGGCAGAGTGGTTCAATGCTTACTTCTATCCATACTCACATTTCCATGTTCTCAAATGCCGAAGCATTCATTCCCACAAGTGTATTAGTGAAATGTCTTGTGTCTGCATCAAGTGGATACTTTCAAGATTCTTGTTTGGAATTGGGGAAATCACTAGAAAAAAGATCATTGCAACATCCAACAAATGCATATTTTTGTAACCAGTCAGCTGTTGAAATATTGGTTCCCACTGATTCCCAAAGATTTCCACAACAACGAAAACATATTTACAAGTCCCACTCCCTAAAAAAGCAAGCAGAGTGGCGCAGCGGAAGCGTGCTGGGCCCATAACCCAGATGTCGATGGATCGAAACCATCCTCTGCTATTTGTAAATGCTTTAGATCAGGCAAATTTCTCTGTACTTTCAATCCATTCTCATAATTCAATGTTTTCAGTTGACTAAGCAGCCATTTCCCCAAGTGTCTGAAGGAAATGTCTTCACTCTTTCGTGCTGCAGTAGACATCAAATATTCGACCCAAGGAACTGATGCGAATGTCGGGTTTACAGATAGTGTGGCCGAGTGGTCGAAGGCGCTGGATTAAGGCTCCAGTCTCTCAGGAGGCGTGGGTTCAAATCCCACCACTGCCATTAACAATGGAAGGTACCTGGTAAAGTGAGAGATGTGATGGTCTGACCTCGTACTGACTTGCATGCATTGCTGAGTTTAATGAACTTGTGTGAAGCAACAATCATTAGCAAAAGGATGAGTACTGACTCGATCCTTTCCATCATACTCAAATTGCCATGTCTTTAGATAACTAATCAATCATTGCCCAAAATGTTAAACTTGAAACAAGTCCAATGGAAAATCTTGCTGAAGGTCAATGTCAAGGTCAAGTGCACGCACTTGTCCAAGCGAGGTCAACTGTTCAATGTTGTTCCTGTGACCGATTGTTCGAAACTATTTAGTTGGCTTCTCTGATTGCTGTTTTGGGTACAATGAACATTGACAGTTGACTACTTGGCTTAGACTGTTTTCAGCAGGAGCAGTTCACTGAAAGCAAGGTAGTGTGGCCGAGTGGTCGAAGGCGCTGGATTTAGGCTCCAGTCTCTATGGAGGCGTGGTTTCAAATCCCACCACTGCCATCTCTGCTTTAAGATTGTTGGAAGAAATGCATACACATACCCACTGTTGTGTTTGTGCATCTTCACTTAAGTTAATGTGTGTGCTCATTGTAATTACTTCACGGCAGAGTGGTTCAATGCTTACTTCTATCCATACTCACATTTCCATGTTCTCAAATGCCGAAGCATTCATTCCCACAAGTGTATTAGTGAAATGTCCTGTGTCTGCATCAAGTGGATACTTTCAAGATTCTTGTTTGGAATTGGGGAAATCACTAGAAAAAAGATCATTGCAACATCCAACAAATGCATATTTTTGTAACCAGTCAGCTGTTGAAATATTGGTTCCCACTGATTCCCAAAGATTTCCACAACAACGAAAACATATTTACAAGTCCCACTCCCTAAAAAAGCAAGCAGAGTGGCGCAGCGGAAGCGTGCTGGGCCCATAACCCAGATGTCGATGGATCGAAACCATCCTCTGCTATTTGTAAATGCTTTAGATCAGGCAAATTTCTCTATACTTTCAATCCATTCTCATAATTCAATGTTTTCAGTTGACTAAGCAGCCATTTCCCCAAGTGTCTGAAGGAAATGTCTTCACTCTTTCGTGCTGCAGTAGACATCAAATATTCGACCCAAGGAACTGATGCAAATGTAGGGTTTACAGGTAGTGTGGCCGAGTGGTCTAAGGCGCTGGATTAAGGCTCCAGTCTCTCAGGAGGCGTGGGTTCAAATCCCACCACTGCCATTAACAATGGAAGGTACCTGGTAAAGTGAGAGATGTGATGGTCTGACCTCGTACTCACTTGCATTGCATGTTTAATGAACTTGTGTGAAGCAACAATCATTAGCAAAAGGATGAGTACTGACTCGATCCTTTCCATCATACTCAAATTGCCATGTCTTTAGATGACTAATCAATCATTGCCCAAAATGTTAAACTTGAAACAAGTCCAATGGAAAATCTTGCTGAAGGTCAAGGTCAAGTGCACGCACTTGTCCAAGCGAGGTCAACTGTTCAATGTTGTTCCTGTGACCGATTGTTCGAAACTATTTAGTTGGCTTCTCTGATTGCTGTTTGGGCTACAATGAACATTGACAGTTGACTACTTGGCTTAGACTGTTTTCAGCAGGAGCAGTTCACTGAAAGCAAGGTAGTGTGGCCGAGTGGTCGAAGGCGCTGGATTTAGGCTCCAGTCTCTATGGAGGCGTGGGTTCAAATCCCACCACTGCCATATTTGCTTTGAGATTGTTGGAAGAAATGCATACACATACCCACTGTTGTGTTTGTGCATCTTCACTTAAGTTAATGTGTGTGCTCATTGTAATTACTTCACGGCAGAGTGGTTCAATGCTTACTTCTATCCATACTCACATTTCCATGTTCTCAAATGCCGAAGCATTCATTCCCACAAGTGTATTAGTGAAATGTCTTGTGTCTGCATCAAGTGGATACTTTCAAGATTCTTGTTTGGAATTGGGGAAATCACTAGAAAAAAGATCATTGCAACATCCAACAAATGCATATTTTTGTAACCAGTCAGCTGTTGAAATATTGGTTCCCACTGATTCCCAAAGATTTCCACAACAACGAAAACATATTTACAAGTCCCACTCCCTAAAAAAGCAAGCAGAGTGGCGCAGCGGAAGCGTGCTGGGCCCATAACCCAGATGTCGATGGATCGAAACCATCCTCTGCTATTTGTAAATGCTTTAGATCAGGCAAATTTCTCTATACTTTCAATCCATTCTCATAATTCAATGTTTTCAGTTGACTAAGCAGCCATTTCCCCAAGTGTCTGAAGGAAATGTCTTCACTCTTTCGTGCTGCAGTAGACATCAAATATTCGACCCAAGGAACTGATGCAAATGTCGGGTTTACAGGTAGTGTGGCCGAGTGGTCTAAGGCGCTGGATTAAGGCTCCAGTCTCTCAGGAGGCGTGGGTTCAAATCCCACCACTGCCATTAACAATGGAAGGTACCGGGTAAAGTGAGAGATGTGATGGTCTGACCTCGTACTGACTTGCATGCATTGCTGAGTTTAATGAACTTGTGTGAAGCAACAATCATTAGCAAAAGGATGAGTACTGCCTCGATCCTTTCCATCATACTCAAATTGCCATGTCTTTAGATAACTAATCAATCATTGCCCAAAATGTTAAACTTGAAACAAGCATTCGCAGTGCAATGGAAAATCTTGCTGAAGGTCAATGTCAAGGTCAAGTGCACGCACTTGTCCAAGCGAGGTCAACTGTTCAATGTTGTTCCTGTGACCGATTGTTCGAAACTATTTAGTTGGCTTCTCTGATTGCTGTTTGGGCTACAATGAACATTGACAGTTGACTACTTGGCTTAGACTGTTTTCAGCAGGAGCAGTTCACTGAAAGCAAGGTAGTGTGGCCGAGTGGTCGAAGGCGCTGGATTTAGGCTCCAGTCTCTATGGAGGTGTAGGTTCAAATCCCACCACTGCCATCTTTGCTTTAAGATTGTTGGAAGAAATGCATACACATACCCACTGTTGTGTTTGTGCATCTTCACTTAAGTTAATGTGTGTGCCCAGTAAGTGCTCATTGTAATTACTTCACGGCAGAGTGGTTCAATGCTTACTTCTATCCATACTCACATTTCCATGTTCTCAAATGCCGAAGCATTCATTCCCACAAGTGTATTAGTGAAATGTCTTGTGTCTGCATCAAGTGGATACTTTCAAGATTCTTGTTTGGAATTGGGGAAATCACTAGAAAAAAGATCATTGCAACATCCAACAAATGCATATTTTTGTAACCAGTCAGCTGTTGAAATATTGGTTCCCACTGATTCCCAAAGATTTCCACAACAACGAAAACATATTTACAAGTCCCACTCCCTAAAAAAGCAAGCAGAGTGGCGCAGCGGAAGCGTGCTGGGCCCATAACCCAGATGTCGATGGATCGAAACCATCCTCTGCTATTTGTAAATGCTTTAGATCAGGCAAATTTCTCTGTACTTTCAATCCATTCTCATAATTCAATGTTTTCAGTTGACTAAGCAGCCATTTCCCCAAGTGTCTGAAGGAAATGTCTTCACTCTTTCGTGCTGCAGTAGACATCAAATATTCGACCCAAGGAACTGATGCGAATGTCGGGTTTACAGGTAGTGTGGCCGAGTGGTCGAAGGCGCTGGATTAAGGCTACAGTCTCTCAGGAGGCGTGGGTTCAAATCCCACCACTGCCATTAACAATGGAAGGTACCTGGTAAAGTGAGAGATGTGATGGTCTGACCTCGTACTGACTTGCATGCATTGCTGAGTTTAATGAACTTGTGTGAAGCAACAATCATTAGCAAAAGGATGAGTACTGACTCGATCCTTTCCATCATACTCAAATTGCCATGTCTTTAGATAACTAATCAATCATTGCCCAAAATGTTAAACTTGAAACAAGTCCATTGGGAAAATCTTGCTGAAGGTCAATGTCTAGGTCAAGTGCACGCACTTGTCCAAGCGAGGTCAACTGTTCAATGTTGTTCCTGTGACCGATTGTTCGAAACTATTTAGTTGGCTTCTCTGATTGCTGTTTTGGGTACAATGAACATTGACAGTTGACTACTTGGCTTAGACTGTTTTCAGCAGGAGCAGTTCACTGAAAGCAAGGTAGTGTGGCCGAGTGGTCGAAGGTGCTGGATTTAGGCTCCAGTCTCTATGGAGGCGTGGGTTCAAATCCCACCACTGCCATCTTTGCTTTAAGATTGTTGGAAGAAATGCATACACATACCCACTGTTGTGTTTGTGCATCTTCACTTAAGTTAATGTGTGTGCTCATTGTAATTACTTCACGGCAGAGTGGTTCAATGCTTACTTCTATCCATACTCACATTTCCATGTTCTCAAATGCCGAAGCATTCATTCCCACAAGTGTATTAGTGAAATGTCTTGTGTCTGCATCAAGTGGATACTTTCAAGATTCTTGTTTGGAATTGGGGAAATCACTAGAAAAAAGATCATTGCAACATCCAACAAATGCATATTTTTGTAACCAGTCAGCTGTTGAAATATTGGTTCCCACTGATTCCCAAAGATTTCCACAACAACGAAAACATATTTACAAGTCCCACTCCCTAAAAAAGCAAGCAGAGTGGCGCAGCGGAAGCGTGCTGGGCCCATAACCCAGATGTCGATGGATCGAAACCATCCTCTGCTATTTGTAAATGCTTTAGATCAGGCAAATTTCTCTGTACTTTCAATCCATTCTCATAATTCAATGTTTTCAGTTGACTAAGCAGCCATTTCCCCAAGTGTCTGAAGGAAATGTCTTCACTCTTTCGTGCTGCAGTAGACATCAAATATTCGACCCAAGGAACTGATGCGAATGTCGGGTTTTCCAGGTAGTGTGGCCGAGTGGTCGAAGGCGCTGGATTAAGGCTACAGTCTCTCAGGAGGCGTGGGTTCAAATCCCACCACTGCCATTAACAATGGAAGGTACCTGGTAAAGTGAGAGATGTGATGGTCTGACCTCGTACTGACTTGCATGCATTGCTGAGTTTAATGAACTTGTGTGAAGCAACAATCATTAGCAAAAGGATGAGTACTGACTCGATCCTTTCCATCATACTCAAATTGCCATGTCTTTAGATAACTAATCAATCATTGCCCAAAATGTTAAACTTGAAACAAGTCCATTGGGAAAATCTTGCTGAAGGTCAATGTCTAGGTCAAGTGCACGCACTTGTCCAAGCGAGGTCAACTGTTCAATGTTGTTCCTGTGACCGATTGTTCGAAACTATTTAGTTGGCTTCTCTGATTGCTGTTTTGGGTACAATGAACATTGACAGTTGACTACTTGGCTTAGACTGTTTTCAGCAGGAGCAGTTCACTGAAAGCAAGGTAGTGTGGCCGAGTGGTCGAAGGTGCTGGATTTAGGCTCCAGTCTCTATGGAGGCGTGGGTTCAAATCCCACCACTGCCATCTTTGCTTTAAGATTGTTGGAAGAAATGCATGCACATACCCACTGTTGTGTTTGTGCATCTTCACTTAAGTTAATGTGTGTGCTCATTGTAATTACTTCACGGCAGAGTGGTTCAATGCTTACTTCTATCCATACTCACATTTCCATGTTCTCAAATGCCGAAGCATTCATTCCCACAAGTGTATTAGTGAAATGTCTTGTGTCTGCATCAAGTGGATACTTTCAAGATTCTTGTTTGGAATTGGGGAAATCACTAGAAAAAAGATCATTGCAACATCCAACAAATGCATATTTTTGTAACCAGTCAGCTGTTGAAATATTGGTTCCCACTGATTCCCAAAGATTTCCACAACAACGAAAACATATTTACAAGTCCCACTCCCTAAAAAAGCAAGCAGAGTGGCGCAGCGGAAGCATGCTGGGCCCATAACCCAGATGTCGATGGATCGAAACCATCCTCTGCTATTTGTAAATGCTTTAGATCAGGCAAATTTCTCTGTACTTTCAATCCATTCTCATAATTCAATGTTTTCAGTTGACTAAGCAGCCATTTCCCCAAGTGTCTGAAGGAAATGTCTTCACTCTTTCGTGCTGCAGTAGACATCAAATATTCGACCCAAGGAACTGATGCGAATGTCGGGTTTACAGGTAGTGTGGCCGAGTGGTCGAAGGCGCTGGATTAAGGCTCCAGTCTCTCAGGAGGCGTGGGTTCAAATCCCACCACTGCCATTAACAATGGAAGGTACCTGGTAAAGTGAGAGATGTGATGGTCTGACCTCGTACTGACTTGCATGCATTGCTGAGTTTAATGAACTTGTGTGAAGCAACAATCATTAGCAAAAGGATGAGTACTGACTCAATCCTTTCCATCATACTCAAATTGCCATGTCTTTAGATAACTAATCAATCATTGCCCAAAATGTTAAACTTGAAACAAGTCCATTGGGAAAATCTTGCTGAAGGTCAATGTCTAGGTCAAGTGCACGCACTTGTCCAAGCGAGGTCAACTGTTCAATGTTGTTCCTGTGACCGATTGTTCGAAACTATTTAGTTGGCTTCTCTGATTGCTGTTTTGGGTACAATGAACATTGACAGTTGACTACTTGGCTTAGACTGTTTTCAGCAGGAGCAGTTCACTGAAAGCAAGGTAGTGTGGCCGAGTGGTCGAAGGTGCTGGATTTAGGCTCCAGTCTCTATGGAGGCGTCGGTTCAAATCCCACCACTGCCATCTTTGCTTTAAGATTGTTGGAAGAAATGCATACACATACCCACTGTTGTGTTTGTGCATCTTCACTTAAGTTAATGTGTGTGCTCATTGTAATTACTTCACGGCAGAGTGGTTCAATGCTTACTTCTATCCATACTCACATTTCCATGTTCTCAAATGCCGAAGCATTCATTCCCACAAGTGTATTAGTGAAATGTCTTGTGTCTGCATCAAGTGGATACTTTCAAGATTCTTGTTTGGAATTGGGGAAATCACTAGAAAAAAGATCATTGCAACATCCAACAAATGCATATTTTTGTAACCAGTCAGCTGTTGAAATATTGGTTCCCACTGATTCCCAAAGATTTCCACAACAACGAAAACATATTTACAAGTCCCACTCCCTAAAAAAGCAAGCAGAGTGGCGCAGCGGAAGCGTGCTGGGCCCATAACCCAGATGTCGATGGATCGAAACCATCCTCTGCTATTTGTAAATGCTTTAGCTCAGGCAAATTTCTCTATACTTTCAATCCATTCTCATAATTCAATGTTTTCAGTTGACTAAGCAGCCATTTCCCCAAGTGTCTGAAGGAAATGTCTTCACTCTTTCGTGCTGCAGTAGACATCAAATATTCGACCCAAGGAACTGATGCAAATGTAGGGTTTACAGGTAGTGTGGCCGAGTGGTCTAAGGCGCTGGATTAAGGCTCCAGTCTCTCAGGAGGCGTGGGTTCAAATCCCACCACTGCCATTAACAATGGAAGGTACCTGGTAAAGTGAGAGATGTGATGGTCTGACCTCGTACTGACTTGCATGCATTGCTGAGTTTAATGAACTTGTGTGAAGCAACAATCATTAGCAAAAGGATGAGTACTGCCTCGATCCTTTCCATCATACTCAAATTGCCATGTCTTTAGATAACTAATCAATCATTGCCCAAAATGTTAAACTTGAAACAAGCATTCGCAGTGCAATGGAAAATCTTGCTGAAGGTCAATGTCAAGGTCAAGTGCACGCACTTGTCCAAGCGAGGTCAACTGTTCAATGTTGTTCCTGTGACCGATTGTTCGAAACTATTTAGTTGGCTTCTCTGATTGCTGTTTGGGCTACAATGAACATTGACAGTTGACTACTTGGCTTAGACTGTTTTCAGCAGGAGCAGTTCACTGAAAGCAAGGTAGTGTGGCCGAGTGGTCGAAGGCGCTGGATTTAGGCTCCAGTCTCTATGGAGGTGTAGGTTCAAATCCCACCACTGCCATCTTTGCTTTAAGATTGTTGGAAGAAATGCATACACATACCCACTGTTGTGTTTGTGCATCTTCACTTAAGTTAATGTGTGTGCCCAGTAAGTGCTCATTGTAATTACTTCACGGCAGAGTGGTTCAATGCTTTCTTCTATCCATACTCACATTTCCATGTTCTCAAATGCCGAAGCATTCATTCCCACAAGTGTATTAGTGAAATGTCTTGTGTCTGCATCAAGTGGATACTTTCAAGATTCTTGTTTGGAATTGGGGAAATCACTAGAAAAAAGATCATTGCAACATCCAACAAATGCATATTTTTGTAACCAGTCAGCTGTTGAAATATTGGTTCCCACTGATTCCCAAAGATTTCCACAACAACGAAAACATATTTACAAGTCCCACTCCCTAAAAAAGCAAGCAGAGTGGCGCAGCGGAAGCGTGCTGGGCCCATAACCCAGATGTCGATGGATCGAAACCATCCTCTGCTATTTGTAAATGCTTTAGATCAGGCAAATTTCTCTGTACTTTCAATCCATTCTCATAATTCAATGTTTTCAGTTGACTAAGCAGCCATTTCCCCAAGTGTCTGAAGGAAATGTCTTCACTCTTTCGTGCTGCAGTAGACATCAAATATTCGACCCAAGGAACTGATGCGAATGTAGGGTTTACAGGTAGTGTGGCCGAGTGGTCTAAGGCGCTGGATTAAGGCTCCAGTCTCTCAGGAGGCGTGGGTTCAAATCCCACCACTGCCATTAACAATGGAAGGTACCTGGTAAAGTGAGAGATGTGATGGTCTGACCTCGTACTCACTTGCATTGCATGTTTAATGAACTTGTGTGAAGCAACAATCATTAGCAAAAGGATGAGTACTGACTCGATCCTTTCCATCATACTCAAATTGCCATGTCTTTAGATAACTAATCAATCATTGCCCAAAATGTTAAACTTGAAACAAGTCCAATGGAAAATCTTGCTGAAGGTCAATGTCAAGGTCAAGTGCACGCACTTGTCCAAGCGAGGTCAACTGTTCAATGTTGTTCCTGTGACCGATTGTTCGAAACTATTTAGTTGGCTTCTCTGATTGCTGTTTGGGCTACAATGAACATTGACAGTTGACTACTTGGCTTAGACTGTTTTCAGCAGGAGCAGTTCACTGAAAGCAAGGTAGTGTGGCCGAGTGGTCGAAGGCGCTGGATTAAGGCTCCAGTCTCTCAGGAGGCGTGGGTTCAAATCCCACCACTGCCATTAACAATGGAAGGTACCTGGTAAAGTGAGAGATGTGATGGTCTGACCTCGTACTGACTTGCATGCATTGCTGAGTTTAATGAACTTGTGTGAAGCAACAATCATTAGCAAAAGGATGAGTACTGCCTCGATCCTTTCCATCATACTCAAATTGCCATGTCTTTAGATAACTAATCAATCATTGCCCAAAATGTTAAACTTGAAACAAGTCCATTGGGAAAATCTTGCTGAAGGTCAATGTCTAGGTCAAGTGCACGCACTTGTCCAAGCGAGGTCAACTGTTCAATGTTGTTCCTGTGACCGATTGTTCGAAACTATTTAGTTGGCTTCTCTGATTGCTGTTTTGGGTACAATGAACATTGACAGTTGACTACTTGGCTTAGACTGTTTTCAGCAGGAGCAGTTCACTGAAAGCAAGGTAGTGTGGCCGAGTGGTCGAAGGCGCTGGATTTAGGCTCCATTCTCTATGGAGGCGTGGGTTCAAATCCCACCACTGCCATCTTTGCTTTAAGATTGTTGGAAGAAATGCATACACATACCCACTGTTGTGTTTGTGCATCTTCACTTAAGTTAATGTGTGTGCTCATTGTAATTACTTCACGGCAGAGTGGTTCAATGCTTACTTCTATCCATACTCACATTTCCATGTTCTCAAATGCCGAAGCATTCATTCCCACAAGTGTATTAGTGAAATGTCTTGTGTCTGCATCAAGTGGATACTTTCAAGATTCTTGTTTGGAATTGTGGAAATCACTAGAAAAAAGATCATTGCAACATCCAACAAATGCATATTTTTGTAACCAGTCAGCTGTTGAAATATTGGTTCCCACTGATTCCCAAAGATTTCCACAACAACGAAAACATATTTACAAGTCCCACTCCCTAAAAAAGCAAGCAGAGTGGCGCAGCGGAAGCGTGCTGGGCCCATAACCCAGATGTTGATGGATCGAAACCATCCTCTGCTATTTGTAAATGCTTTAGATCAGGCAAATTTCTCTATACTTTCAATCCATTCTCATAATTCAATGTTTTCAGTTGACTAAGCAGCCATTTCCCCAAGTGTCTGAAGGAAATGTCTTCACTCTTTCGTGCTGCAGTAGACATCAAATATTCGACCCAAGGAACTGATGCAAATGTCGGGTTTACAGGTAGTGTGGCCGAGTGGTCTAAGGCGCTGGATTAAGGCTCCAGTCTCTCAGGAGGCGTGGGTTCAAATCCCACCACTGCCATTAACAATGGAAGGTACCTGGTAAAGTGAGAGATGTGATGGTCTGACCTCGTACTGACTTGCATTGCATGTTTAATGAACTTGTGTGAAGCAACAGTCATTAGCAAAAGGATGAGTACTGACTCGATCCTTTCCATCATACTCAAATTGCCATGTCTTTAGATAACTAATCAATCATTGCCCAAAATGTTAAACTTGAAACAAGTCCAATGGAAAATCTTGCTGAAGGTCAATGTCAAGGTCAAGTGCACGCACTTGTCCAAGCGAGGTCAACTGTTCAATGTTGTTCCTGTGACCGATTGTTCGAAACTATTTAGTTGGCTTCTCTGATTGCTGTTTTGGGTACAATGAACATTGACAGTTGACTACTTGGCTTAGACTGTTTTCAGCAGGAGCAGTTCACTGAAAGCAAGGTAGTGTGGCCGAGTGGTCAAAGGCGCTGGATTTAGGCTCCAGTCTCTATGGAGGCGTGGGTTCAAATCCCACCACTGCCATCTTTGCTTTAAGATTGTTGGAAGAAATGCATACACATACCCACTGTTGTGTTTGTGCATCTTCACTTAAGTTAATGTGTGTGCTCATTGTAATTACTTCACGGCAGAGTGGTTCAATGCTTACTTCTATCCATACTCACATTTCCATGTTCTCAAATGCCGAAGCATTCATTCCCACAAGTGTATTAGTGAAATGTCTTGTGTCTGCATCAAGTGGATACTTTCAAGATTCTTGTTTGGAATTGGGGAAATCACTAGAAAAAAGATCATTGCAACATCCAACAAATGCATATTTTTGTAACCAGTCAGCTGTTGAAATTTTGGTTCCCACTGATTCCCAAAGATTTCCACAACAACGAAAACATATTTACAAGTCCCACTCCCTAAAAAAGCAAGCAGAGTGGCGCAGCGGAAGCGTGCTGGGCCCATAACCCAGATGTCGATGGATCAAAACCATCCTCTGCTATTTGTAAATGCTTTAGATCAGGCAAATTTCTCTATACTTTCAATCCATTCTCATAATTCAATGTTTTCAGTTGACTAAGCAGCCATTTCCCCAAGTGTCTGAAGGAAATGTCTTCACTCTTTCGTGCTGCAGTGGACATCAAATATTCGACCCAAGGAACTGATGCAAATGTCGGGTTTACAGGTAGTGTGGCCGAGTGGTCTAAGGCGCTGGATTAAGGCTCCAGTCTCTCAGGAGGCGTGGGTTCAAATCCCACCACTGCCATTAACAATGGAAGGTACCTGGTAAAGTGAGAGATGTAATGGTCTGACCTCGTACTTACTTGCATTGCATGTTTAATGAACTTGTGTGAAGCAACAATCATTAGCAAAAGGATGAGTACTGACTCGATCCTTTCCATCTTACTCAAATTGCCATGTCTTTAGATAACTAATCAATCATTGCCCAAAATGTTAAACTTGAAACAAGTCCCACCACTGCCGTTAACAATTGCTGAGTTTAATGAACTTGTGTGAAGCAACAATCATTAGCAAAAGGATGAGTACTGACTCGATCCTTTCCATCATACTCAAATTGCCATGTCTTTAGATAACTAATCAATCATTGCCCAAAATGTTAAACTTGAAACAAGCATTCGCAGTGCAATGGAAAATCTTGCTGAAGGTCAATGTCAAGGTCAAGTGCACGCACTTGTCCAAGCGAGGTCAACTGTTCAATGTTGTTCCTGTCACCGATTGTTCGAAACTATTTAGTTGGCTTCTCTGATTGCTGTTTTGGGTACAATGAACATTGACAGTTGACTACTTGGCTTAGACTGTTTTCAGCAGGAGCAGTTCACTGAAAGCAAGGTAGTGTGGCCGAGTGGTCGAAGGCGCTGGATTTAGGCTCCAGTCTCTATGGAGGCGTGGGTTCAAATCCCACCACTGCCATCTTTGCTTTAAGATTGTTGGAAGAAATGCATACACATACCCACTGTTGTGTTTGTGCATCTTCACTTATGTTAATGTGTGTGCTCATTGTAATTACTTCACGGCAGAGTGGTTCAATGCTTACTTCTATCCATACTCACATTTCCATGTTCTCAAATGCCGAAGCATTCATTCCCACAAGTGTATTAGTGAAATGTCTTGTGTCTGCATCAAGTGGATACTTTCAAGATTCTTGTTTGGAATTGGGGAAATCACTAGAAAAAAGATCATTGCAACATCCAACAAATGCATATTTTTGTAACCAGTCAGCTGTTGAAATTTTGGTTCCCACTGATTCCCAAAGATTTCCACAACAACGAAAACATATTTACAAGTCCCACTCCCTAAATAAGCAAGCAGAGTGGCGCAGCGGAAGCGTGCTGGGCCCATAACCCAGATGTCGATGGATCGAAACCATCCTCTGCTATTTGTAAATGCTTTAGATCATGCAAATTTCTCTATACTTTCAATCCATTCTCATAATTCAATGTTTTCAGTTGACTAAGCAGCCATTTCCCCAAGTGTCTGAAGGAAATGTCTTCACTCTTTCGTGCTGCAGTAGACATCAAATATTCGACCCAAGGAACTGATGCAAATGTCGGGTTTACAGGTAGTGTGGCCGAGTGGTCTAAGGCGCTGGATTAAGGCTCCAGTCTCTCAGGAGGCGTGGGTTCAAATCCCACCACTGCCATTAACAATGGAAGGTACCTGGTAAAGTGAGAGATGTGATGGTCTGACCTCGTACTGACTTGCATTGCATGTTTATTGAACTTGTGTGAAGCAACAATCATTATCAAAAGGATGAGTACTGACTCGATCCTTTCCATCATACTCAAATTGCCATGTCTTTAGATAACTAATCAATCATTGCCCAAAATGTTAAACTTGAAACAAGTCCCACCACTGCCATTAACAATTGCTGAGTTTAATGAACTTGTGTGAAGCAACAATCATTAGCAAAAGGATGAGTACTGCCTCGATCCTTTCCATCATACTCAAATTGCCATGTCTTTAGATAACTAATCAATCATTGCCCAAAATGTTAAACTTGAAACAAGCATTCGCAGTGCAATGGAAAATCTTGCTGAAGGTCAATGTCAAGGTCAAGTGCACGCACTTGTCCAAGCGAGGTCAACTGTTCAATGTTGTTCCTGTGACCGATTGTTCGAAACTATTTAGTTGGCTTCTCTGATTGCTGTTTTGGGTACAATGAACATTGACAGTTGACTACTTGGCTTAGACTGTTTTCAGCAGGAGCAGTTCACTGAAAGCAAGGTAGTGTGGCCGAGTGGTCAAAGGCGCTGGATTTAGGCTCCAGTCTCTATGGAGGCGTGGGTTCAAATCCCACCACTGCCATCTTTGCTTTAAGATTGTTGGAAGAAATGCATACACATACCCACTGTTGTGTTTGTGCATCTTCACTTAAGTTAATGTGTGTGCTCATTGTAATTACTTCACGGCAGAGTGGTTCAATGCTTACTTCTATCCATACTCACATTTCCATGTTCTCAAATGCCGAAGCATTCATTCCCACAAGTGTATTAGTGAAATGTCTTGTGTCTGCATCAAGTGGATACTTTCAAGATTCTTGTTTGGAATTGGGGAAATCACTAGAAAAAAGATCATTGC
This sequence comes from Pholis gunnellus, assembly GCF_910591455.1. Classification (NCBI taxonomy): domain Eukaryota; kingdom Metazoa; phylum Chordata; class Actinopteri; order Perciformes; family Pholidae; genus Pholis; species Pholis gunnellus. Next base: position 5,994,751 of record NC_136537.1, read on the forward strand.
AACATCCAACAAATGCATATTTTTGTAACCAGTCAGCTGTTGAAATTTTGGTTCCCACTGATTCCCAAAGATTTCCACAACAACGAAAACATATTTACAAGTCCCACTCCCTAAAAAAGCAAGCAGAGTGGCGCAGCGGAAGCGTGCTGGGCCCATAACCCAGATGTCGATGGATCGAAACCATCCTCTGCTATTTGTAAATGCTTTAGATCAGGCAAATTTCTCTATACTTTCAATCCATTCTCATAATTCAATGTTTTCAGTTGACTAAGCAGCCATTTCCCCAAGTGTCTGAAGGAAATGTCTTCACTCTTTCGTGCTGCAGTGGACATCAAATATTCGACCCAAGGAACTGATGCAAATGTCGGGTTTACAGGTAGTGTGGCCGAGTGGTCTAAGGCGCTGGATTAAGGCTCCAGTCTCTCAGGAGGCGTGGGTTCAAATCCCACCACTGCCATTAACAATGGAAGGTACCTGGTAAAGTGAGAGATGTGATGGTCTGACCTCGTACTTACTTGCATTGCATGTTTAATGAACTTGTGTGAAGCAACAATCATTAGCAAAAGGATGAGTACTGACTCGATTCTTTCCATCATACTCAAATTGCCATGTCTTTAGATAACTAATCAATCATTGCCCAAAATGTTAAACTTGAAACAAGTCCAATGGAAAATCTCGCTGAAGGTCAATGTCAAGGTCAAGTGCACGCACTTGTCCAAGCGAGGTCAACTGTTCAATGTTGTTCCTGTGACCGATTGTTCGAAACTATTTAGTTGGCTTCTCTGATTGCTGTTTTGGGTACAATGAACATTGACAGTTGACTACTTGGCTTAGACTGTTTTCAGCAGGAGCAGTTCACTGAAAGCAAGGTAGTGTGGCCGAGTGGTCGAAGCCGCTGGATTTAGGCTCCAGTCTCTATGGAGGCGTGGGTTCAAATCCCACCACTGCCATCTTTGCTTTAAGATTGTTGGAAGAAATGCATGCACATACCCACTGTTGTGTTTGTGCATCTTCACTTAAGTTAATGTGTGTGCTCATTGTAATTACTTCACGGCAGAGTGGTTCAATGCTTACTTCTATCCATACTCACATTTCCATGTTCTCAAATGCCGAAGCATTCATTCCCACAAGTGTATTAGTGAAATGTCTTGTGTCTGCATCAAGTGGATACTTTCAAGATTCTTGTTTGGAATTGTGGAAATCACTAGAAAAAAGATCATTGCAACATCCAACAAATGCATATTTTTGTAACCAGTCAGCTGTTGAAATATTGGTTCCCACTGATTCCCAAAGATTTCCACAACAACGAAAACATATTTACAAGTCCCACTCCCTAAAAAAGCAAGCAGAGTGGCGCAGCGGAAGCGTGCTGGGCCCATAACCCAGATGTCGATGGATCGAAACCATCCTCTGCTATTTGTAAATGCTTTAGATCAGGCAAATTTCTCTATACTTTCAATCCATTCTCATAATTCAATGTTTTCAGTTGACCAAGCAGCCATTTCCCCAAGTGTCTGAAGGAAATGTCTTCACTCTTTCGTGCTGCAGTGGACATCAAATATTCGACCCAAGGAACTGATGCAAATGTCGGGTTTACAGGTAGTGTGGCCGAGTGGTCTAAGGCGCTGGATTAAGGCTCCAGTCTCTCAGGAGGCGTGGGTTCAAATCCCACCACTGCCATTAACAATGGAAGGTACCTGGTAAAGTGAGAGATGTGATGGTCTGACCTCGTACTTACTTGCATTGCATGTTTAATGAACTTGTGTGAAGCAACAATCATTAGCAAAAGGATGAGTACTGACTCGATTCTTTCCATCATACTCAAATTGCCATGTCTTTAGATAACTAATCAATCATTGCCCAAAATGTTAAACTTGAAACAAGTCCAATGGAAAATCTCGCTGAAGGTCAATGTCAAGGTCAAGTGCACGCACTTGTCCAAGCGAGGTCAACTGTTCAATGTTGTTCCTGTGACCGATTGTTCGAAACTATTTAGTTGGCTTCTCTGATTGCTGTTTTGGGTACAATGAACATTGACAGTTGACTACTTGGCTTAGACTGTTTTCAGCAGGAGCAGTTCACTGAAAGCAAGGTAGTGTGGCCGAGTGGTCGAAGCCGCTGGATTTAGGCTCCAGTCTCTATGGAGGCGTGGGTTCAAATCCCACCACTGCCATCTTTGCTTTAAGATTGTTGGAAGAAATGCATGCACATACCCACTGTTGTGTTTGTGCATCTTCACTTAAGTTAATGTGTGTGCTCATTGTAATTACTTCACGGCAGAGTGGTTCAATGCTTACTTCTATCCATACTCACATTTCCATGTTCTCAAATGCCGAAGCATTCATTCCCACAAGTGTATTAGTGAAATGTCTTGTGTCTGCATCAAGTGGATACTTTCAAGATTCTTGTTTGGAATTGTGGAAATCACTAGAAAAAAGATCATTGCAACATCCAACAAATGCATATTTTTGTAACCAGTCAGCTGTTGAAATATTGGTTCCCACTGATTCCCAAAGATTTCCACAACAACGAAAACATATTTACAAGTCCCACTCCCTAAAAAAGCAAGCAGAGTGGCGCAGCGGAAGCGTGCTGGGCCCATAACCCAGATGTCGATGGATCGAAACCATCCTCTGCTATTTGTAAATGCTTTAGATCAGGCAAATTTCTCTATACTTTCAATCCATTCTCATAATTCAATGTTTTCAGTTGACCAAGCAGCCATTTCCCCAAGTGTCTGAAGGAAATGTCTTCACTCTTTCGTGCTGCAGTGGACATCAAATATTCGACCCAAGGAACTGATGCAAATGTCGGGTTTACAGGTAGTGTGGCCGAGTGGTCTAAGGCGCTGGATTAAGGCTCCAGTCTCTCAGGAGGCGTGGGTTCAAATCCCACCACTGCCATTAACAATGGAAGGTACCTGGTAAAGTGAGAGATGTGATGGTCTGACCTCGTACTTACTTGCATTGCATGTTTAATGAACTTGTGTGAAGCAACAATCATTAGCAAAAGGATGAGTACTGACTCGATCCTTTCCATCATACTCAAATTGCCATGTCTTTAGATAACTAATCAATCATTGCCCAAAATGTTAAACTTGAAACAAGTCCCACCACTGCCATTAACAATTGCTGAGTTTAATGAACTTGTGTGAAGCAACAATCATTAGCAAAAGGATGAGTACTGCCTCGATCCTTTCCATCATACTCAAATTGCCATGTCTTTAGATAACTAATCAATCATTGCCCAAAATGTTAAACTTGAAACAAGCATTCGCAGTGCAATGGAAAATCTTGCTGAAGGTCAATGTCAAGGTCAAGTGCACGCACTTGTCCAAGCGAGGTCAACTGTTCGATGTTGTTCCTGTGACCGATTGTTCGAAACTATTTAGTTGGCTTCTCTGATTGCTGTTTTGGGTACAATGAACATTGACAGTTGACTACTTGGCTTAGACTGTTTTCAGCAGGAGCAGTTCACTGAAAGCAAGGTAGTGTGGCCGAGTGGTCAAAGGCGCTGGATTTAGGCTCCAGTCTCTATGGAGGCGTGGGTTCAAATCCCACCACTGCCATCTTTGCTTTAAGATTGTTGGAAGAAATGCATACACATACCCACTGTTGTGTTTGTGCATCTTCACTTAAGTTAATGTGTGTGCTCATTGTAATTACTTCACGGCAGAGTGGTTCAATGCTTACTTCTATCCATACTCACATTTCCATGTTCTCAAATGCCGAAGCATTCATTCCCACAAGTGTATTAGTGAAATGTCTTGTGTCTGCATCAAGTGGATACTTTCAAGATTCTTGTTTGGAATTGGGGAAATCACTAGAAAAAAGATCATTGCAACATCCAACAAATGCATATTTTTGTAACCAGTCAGCTGTTGAAATATTGGTTCCCACTGATTCCCAAAGATTTCCACAACAACGAAAACATATTTACAAGTCCCACTCCCTAAAAAAGCAAGCAGAGTGGCGCAGCGGAAGCGTGCTGGGCCCATAACCCAGATGTCGATGGATCGAAACCATCCTCTGCTATTTGTAAATGCTTTAGATCATTCAAATTTCTCTATACTTTCAATCCATTCTCATAATTCAATGTTTTCAGTTGACTAAGCAGCCATTTCCCCAAGTGTCTGAAGGAAATGTCTTCACTCTTTCGTGCTGCAGTAGACATCAAATATTCGACCCAAGGAACTGATGCAAATGTAGGGTTTACAGGTAGTGTGGCCGAGTGGTCTAAGGCGCTGGATTAAGGCTCCAGTCTCTCAGGAGGCGTGGGTTCAAATCCCACCACTGCCATTAACAATGGAAGGTACCTGGTAAAGTGAGAGATGTGATGGTCTGACCTCGTACTGACTTGCATTGCATGTTTAATGAACTTGTGTGAAGCAACAATCATTAGCAAAAGGATGAGTACTGACTCGATCCTTTCCATCATACTCAAATTGCCATGTCTTTAGATAACTAATCAATCATTGCCCAAAATGTTAAACTTGAAACAAGTCCAATGGAAAATCTCGCTGAAGGTCAATGTCAAGGTCAAGTGCACGCACTTGTCCAAGCGAGGTCAACTGTTCAATGTTGTTCCTGTCACCGATTGTTCGAAACTATTTAGTTGGCTTCTCTGATTGCTGTCTGGGCTACAATGAACATTGACAGTTGACTACTTGGCTTAGACTGTTTTCAGCAGGAGCAGTTCACTGAAAGCAAGGAAGTGTGGCCGAGTGGTCGAAGGCGCTGGATTTAGGCTCCAGTCTCTATGGAGGCGTGGGTTCAAATCCCACCACTGCCATCTTTGCTTTAAGATTGTTGGAAGAAATGCATACACATACCCACTGTTGTGTTTGTGCATCTTCACTTAAGTTAATGTGTGTGGCAAGTAAGTGCTCATTGTAATTACTTCACGGCAGAGTGGTTCAATGCTTACTTCTATCCATACTCACATTTCCATGTTCTCAAATGCCGAAGCATTCATTCCCACAAGTGTATTAGTGAAATGTCTTGTGTCTGCATCAAGTGGATACTTTCAAGATTCTTGTTTGGAATTGGGGAAATCACTAGAAAAAAGATCATTGCAACATCCAACAAATGCATATTTTTGTAACCAGTCAGCTGTTGAAATATTGGTTCCCACTGATTCCCAAAGATTTCCACAACAACGAAAACATATTTACAAGTCCCACTCCCTAAAAAAGCAAGCAGAGTGGCGCAGCGGAAGCGTGCTGGGCCCATAACCCAGATGTCGATGGATCGAAACCATCCTCTGCTATTTGTAAATGCTTTAGATCAGGCAAATTTCTCTGTACTTTCAATCCATTCTCATAATTCAATGTTTTCAGTTGACTAAGCAGCCATTTCCCCAAGTGTCTGAAGGAAATGTCTTCACTCTTTCGTGCTGCAGTAGACATCAAATATTCGACCCAAGGAACTGATGCAAATGTCGGGTTTACAGGTAGTGTGGCCGAGTGGTCTAAGGCGCTGGATTAAGGCTCCAGTCTCTCAGGAGGCGTGGGTTCAAATCCCACCACTGCCATTAACAATGGAAGGTACCTGGTAAAGTGAGAGATGTGATGGTCTGACCTCGTACTGACTTGCATTGCATGTTTAATGAACTTGTGTGAAGCAACATTCATTAGCAAAAGGATGAGTACTGACTCAAATTGCCATGTCTTTAGATAACTAATCATTGCCCAAAATGTTAAACTTGAAACAAGCATTCGCAGTGCAATGGAAAATCTTGCTCAAGGTCAAGTGCAAGCACTTGTCCAAGCGAGGTCAACTGTTCAATGTTGTTCCTGTGACCGATTGTTCGAAACTATTTAGTTGGCTTCTCTGATTGCTGTTTGGGGTACAATGAACATTGACAGTTGACTACTTGGCTTAGACTGTTTTCAGCAGGAGCAGTTCACTGAAAGCAAGGTAGTGTGGCCGAGTGGTCAAAGGCGCTGGATTTAGGCTCCAGTCTCTATGGAGGCGTGGGTTCAAATCCCACCACTGCCATCTTTGCTTTAAGATTGTTGGAAGAAATGCATACACATACCCACTGTTGTGTTTGTGCATCTTCACTTAAGTTAATGTGTGTGCTCATTGTAATTACTTCACGGCAGAGTGGTTCAATGCTTACTTCCATCCATACTCACATTTCTATGTTCTCAAATGCCGAAGCATTCATTCCCACAAGTGTATTAGTGAAATTTCTTGTGTCTGCATCAAGTGGATACTTTCAAGATTCTTGTTTGGAATTGGGGAAATCACTAGAAAAAAGATCATTGCAACATCCAACAAATGCATATTTTTGTAACCAGTCAGCTGTTGAAATATTGGTTCCGACTGATTCCCAAAGATTTCCACAACAACGAAAACATATTTACAAGTCCCACTCCCTAAAAAAGCAAGCAGAATGGCGCAGCGGAAGCGTGCTGGGCCCATAACCCAGATGTCGATGGATCGAAACCATCCTCTGCTATTTGTAAATGCTTTAGATCAGGCAAATTTCTCTATACTTTCAATCCATTCTCATAATTCAATGTTTTCAGTTGACTAAGCAGCCATTTCCCCAAGTGTCTGAAGGAAATGTCTTCACTCTTTCGTGCTGCAGTGGACATCAAATATTCGACCCAAGGAACTGATGCAAATGTCGGGTTTACAGGTAGTGTGGCCGAGTGGTCTAAGGCGCTCCAGTCTCTCAGGAGGCGTGGGTTCAAATCCCACCACTGCCATTAACAATGGAAGGTACCTGGTAAAGTGAGAGATGTGATGGTCTGACCTCGTACTGACTTGCATGCATTGCTGAGTTTAATGAACTTGTGTGAAGCAATAATCATTAGCAAAAGCCTACCTCATTGATTTATTTATTTACTTAAATCCTGAATTGAATGATTAAATAGAAGAGGTCATAGGGCCAAGATGAGCAGATATAATGTTGGTCAAATGCTGTGGTCCAAATAAAATAACTTCATTGCCATTGAGATACAGGAAGTTTGACTTTAGAATATTTTCATTGTTTTCCTAATCTCATAAAACAAGAGTAAAAGCCAGAATAATTGGTTCTCTTTTCTTCTTTGCTACCTATCGTGTGACCCCGCAGTTGATCTCTGGAGCTGTAGATGGATGCAGACCGTCAGATTTAATACTATTTTGGAAAAAGTCAGCCTTAAGTTATTGTTTTCATTTTAGTTCCACCTCGAAGCCAGATTTTAGGTCAGCTTCTTGAATGCCCAGAGGGCCTACATAATTAGAACAATTTACTTCAAAGAGAAAACTACTGTTAGACATTACATTTGTATCATAGGCAAGGGGATCCCTAGTTACTTGGCCAGAGAAGGATGCGCAAAAAAGCTGTACACAGTGGCTGCAGAGTGGTATGAACAAGAGGTGGGCTCACTAACATGAGTGTCACACTTTGGCACCAACCCCTTTCACAGAGCATAGGACCAGAAAGCTGCAGAGAGGGAGTTTGCTCTGCAGTGCCTAAATGTGACTCCAAAGACTGATTAATGTTACAAGACATTGTCAACACTGATGTTATTTTACTTCTACTTGTATATAGGTCAAATATAGAATGTGAAATGAACAGTAAGTGGTATCGTTACACAAGTGACAACAGTATTATTTTTACCTTTTACTACAAAATATAATCAAATCGATTCACTTCATCTTTTAAAAAAAAATGTTTACATGTTATTTACAAGAGAAAGAAAAACTAAATGTGCGAAATAAAAACAATAACCATCAAACAACCCTTCTCCATGAACACAAACAAAGACCTCTAATTACCCACTTGTGAAAACCAAAATTCTTGAAAACTTAAAGTCTCAACTTATGTGTGAAGTACATTAGTTTAAAGTGAGTATTCCCGCCCAATTGACCAAAACAGGCAAAAATCACTCCTGAAAACAAAAGACTAAACCCCAAACCAACTCAAAAGAGAGGCCAGATGGTTAACAAAAAGAAATCCTAAATAGCAAACCCAAAACCTCTCTGACCGTTGCAAATAACAAATCAAATAACAAAGCTCAGAACAAAAAAACTAAACCATTTTCATCATCTACACAAAACAGATCATTTTTCTCACTTATAAAGTCATAAAAAAGCCAAGAGCATGCATGTGTATGCCCATTGATATCTTACTTTTGCATGGAGTTCATCCTGTTCATTTCGCAGCAATCTCACATTGGCAAGCATTATCAATGGGAGCGGTGGGCATGTTTGCTTAGTGTTTAGTTTTTGTTGGGCTTGGAGCGAGTGAACTGGGTGCTTCTGTATGTTTCACCGATTTAAAATGTGAACATGTTTGTCTGCAGAATACACAGGTTCAGAGATGTTGCTTTAATTAAACATGCTTTAATAAAGCACAGACACAGACAGCTTCGCGGCCAAGAGAAAATGGAGCTGCTGCCCGGTGCTCGCTGCAGCCAGGGACAGCTGTCGGTAGCTGGGTGAAATCAGTACGTTAACCCTGTGTCCTCTCATGGCTCCTGGGAGTCTACTGGCACGGAGCGTCATCTCCTTTTGCATCCACTTGAACTCGGACATGCGCCACACTCCGACCACTCCAACGTTTTATAAATATATTCATATATACTAGGCGAGAATACAAATCTGATAAAAAGTGTTTCCTTCATTGCATTTACTCTGAAATGATAATAGAAAATGTAGGTTTACTTACAATGGATTCAGATTTGCCTTATGGTTTCTCTAGACACACGTGCGATATACTATAAAATCTATACTCCTGATCACTCCAAACTGATTGCTGTCACAATGACAAGAAAAATGTACGCATGATAAAGATCCTTATCCAGCCTGCTTTACTGACAGCCACTTCATATTGTATGTTATTGTATGTGTCTATGGTATTTTCTGTGCCCAGATGCCAGTATGCTAGAAGCATAGGGGTCAGTGTGACATCCATGCAAGACGCTACTTCCACTGTAGCTACCCAAAAACCAGAGGAAGTCAGCAAAACAGAGAGGTGAGCGTAGAGGAATGAAGCAGATTGATGGTTCGAGTGTCCTTGGGGTATTTCATGTGTTGACTTAAAATTGGTAAAGTATAGGACAGTGAACAGTGATCGTAATCACTTAAGAGAACAACAAAAGCATCAGGGTACTACTTCAGTTACCCTGTAAAGTGTATGAATGTGTTCCGACTCACCAGTACCCACACACTTACCTGCGGTATTGGCCGAGCAAGGCAGGTGGAGATGTAATGTCCCAATTTGCCACAATATAAGCACTCGCCAGCCTTTCTGCGTTCTTCTGCAGTTAACACATTTGTTACCTAGACATTTCAAGTTCGTTCACAATGTCTTCGCCAAATTGTCTATGCACAAAACCAGAATTTACCATGACACGAAAGCATGTGCGACACACAGCTGCCTCCTTATCTCCTGCATGTTTGGGAGCAGCAGACCTAAACTGTTTTGTGTCAGTGATTAACTTGTGTTGTGACCATATTTTGACATTCTGGTGGCTTTGGAGTGTAGGGAGACTACCTGTAGTCCATCAGTGCAAACATAATGTAAATACAACCAGTAGGTAGAAATTGACAGGAGGATTTACTAGGGATGGATATTGTTAGGATTGTATTGATACTACTATTCTTAGCGGTTTGGTTCTTATCTGTTATTTTTCAGAACTGAATATTTTTCTTTTTATAAATTATAAAAAAAATGAAGAGCAGGAACTCAAAAATAAGATAATATTCCTGAGTGAAATGTAGATAAAATGAAGAACACAGACATCAGTTAATATCAGTCCTTCAACCGGTCCTCTGTCCTCCCTCTTCTAAATCACTGCCTGCAGGTGCTGCTGGTAGAGAGAGGAGGGGCTGCCATGTTTCAGCCAGCAGATACATTTTGTTTTAGCTGGTTTGTAATATTTTTCTGTTACCTGAGCTAGCCCGCTGCGCTTTTGTGAACATTGGCATAGATGGATGAGAAACTGCAGGCCGAGCAGATTCAAATATCGCTTCTCTACATGTTTACACTTGTTGAACAAGTGAATTGATAAAGTATTGGCTACAGAAAGGAGCATATGTGTGTGTGTGTGTGTGTGTGTGCACCGGCGCACCTATCCAACAGTGGGCTTAGGCGTCGTTACACAGCCACTAACTGTGCACCGAGGAACAAACAGGGGACATTTTTTAGGTCCCCTGATGGTCATGCCTTATATCAAGCTGAAATCATGTCCAAAGCCCTCTGGTAGATTTTTTTTAATTTTAGCCAAGTGGGGACTTGCATGTGTGTGAGTGTTTAAGTCCATGCGCAACACTTATCCTACAGGCTGGGGCAGGGATTTTAACGACCCCATTCACACACGTCGTTTAAACACTCCTCCATTGTGTGAATGGCTTGCAGCCCCAAGCCTGTCTTTCAGACTGTGGAGGGGCTAACAGGCCACTTAGTGAAGACATCAGTCTCTTGAAACATGATGTTTTATTTTATAATAAAAATAATATTCAACTTTAGTGGATACCTTAAGTTTTATTTTTGGCACTGTATTAATTTAAATGGCTACCAAGAAGGCAGGAGAGCAACGTGTATTTTAGAATCTAAAAGAATGGAAGAAAATACAAAAACAACCAGGGTTAAATTAAGAATATAATACTTAAGTACCTAAATACTTAATAAGATTCTTTCTTTTCAGTTTTAGTTCACTAAAAACTGATTTGTCATCAGCCTTTCCAAAATACTTGCCTGACCGGTTTGCACAAGCACTGGATGTAAATCAACTTTTCAATATACTAGTGTGCTCAGTCTACACTTGGATTCACTTTACAGTAAAAAGGTCCACACTTGTACTGTAAGGAATGACAGAGGTCCACCGTTGGTTGGTAAATAATGACACAAGTTCCCTCTTGGATAGCATGGAGTGACATTAAAACTCCACGTATGAAAAGAAATAAGCTAAATTAATAGTACTTGTGAAACAAATTATCTAAACTAAATAATTCTATATTATTCTTTAAACATGTTGTGTTTTTGAAAAATATACATAAAGGCACAGCTGTAGTGGATGGCGTAACCATTTTCAATCTCAACACTATTAAAATGAAGTGTTACCCAGAAGGCAAGGAAGTAATGAGAACTTCAAAATTAAAAAAAAAACAGGAAAAAAAACAGGATGAAATTAAGAATAAAATGGTCACATTTGGATCCTTTCTTTTCACTTTTAATTTTTAAAATATTTTTTATTATGAGACTTTGCCCTTGGACAGTTTTTACAAGCACTGGATTTCAAACAATTTTACAATGCATCTCTGTCCTCAAGCTTTATTTATTGGAATTATTGTTGTTGATTCATAGTACAGGATGAAAAAGGTCAACACTTGTATTGTATGGAATGACAAGAGGTCCACAAAAAAAAATCAATATTGTATGTCAAAAACATTAAAGGTAAAGTATGTCGAAGAAAGTCACAAAGTCATTGTATAGTATGCTGAAAAATTATCAAAGTATAGTGTGTCGAAAAGGTCGTAAAACGTCACAGTATAGTTTGACGGATATAGTCACACTGCCACTGTCACAATAATATGTCATAGTTTAGTATACCATAAAGAAATCGCCCCAAAAATATCAGATACAATAAAAAAAAGACATAAAGGTCTATGGTACCAAAGTGAGAAAATAAAAGTTACAACTGACTGCATTTGATAAAGGTTCCAAAAAATAGAAACACACACGGCTAATTTCACCCTTTAACAGGAAGCAGTCTCACAGGCAATATACATGTTAGCCCCATCGAAGCGTGTTGTCTCCACTTTTGTTTAGAGCTCTGCTGTATGTTAACATGTATTGGCGAAACAACCGTGTTCTTTTGACATTTACTTATTCTGAAAACCACTCTGTCCATATTCTCCACCTCTTAACTCCACAAGGAAGTAAAGAACGGTCATCAATGGCAGAAAGTGTGTGAACTGAATCACTTCTCTGTGCCCGCTTCACGCTCAGTGGGAAATATCGCATCTCATCATCGTGGTTAGCAAGACCAAACACTTTAGAAACAAATTTCTCAAATCAAACACTATAGAAATGATCCCTGAAAATATAGTCTTAACAATCTTATGGCTGAAAACAGTAAGTCATTCACAGGACAATAATTCCCTCTGAGGGTTCCTCTCTGCCATCAACAAGCTCCTCCTCATCCTGCATCTCATCCAGTCATGTGTGTTTATGTAAATTACACAATATTTCACAGCTAATCTCTGCATGACTCTGACAGCACAGCGGTGATACAAAGAGATATCAGATACAATAAAAAAAGACATAAAGGGCTATGGTAACAAAGTGAGAAAATAAAAGTTACAACTGACTGCATTTGATAAAGGTTCCAAAAAATAGAAACACACACGGCTAATTTCACCCTTTAACAGGAAGCATTCTCACAGGCCATATAAATGTTGATCCCATTCGAAGCATGCCAACTTTCAGAAAGCACAGCGGTGATACGAAGAGATCACAGTTCCGTTTTTCTCATACTGCACGCTCACTAAGATAGCAAGCCTGCAGTTTAAGTATTTCAGAGATCCTACAGCATCGTCCTCCTTTACTGGGACCCCAAAAAGAGGAATTTTAGAAAGCTTTCAATTAAAAATGAATATTTGTACTAAGATGAGAGTCCACAATACCTTTTACATTTTAAACATTAAGCAGAACATCCTTTGTCGCAAAATATTATGGACCAAGTCAAAGAAAAGCCATATTACAGTATGTCTAAAAAGTTTAAGTATTGTATATTGAAAAAAGTCATATAAAGTATGTCCAAAAAGTTTTTGCCAAATCCATGCAGCATAGCTAAATTACAGCTAGCTGGCTAACCTTAGCTTGCTTGCTCGCTAACATTGTAGCTAGCAAAATAGGAATTACTTCACAAGCTAAAAAAGTCAGAGTTTAGCTTTAGCATGTCGAATAAAGTAATAAATAAGTCACAGTATAGCATATTGAATAAAGTCATAGTAGGCCTATATTATGTCAAAAAAAGTCATAGTAGTAAAATGTAAATTGGGTAATCTTTTCTTCCAATCAGAGCGGTGAAACGTGCCATGCAAACAAAAAATAATTAATAGAAAGACTTATTATTATTATTTGTCTTAATAACTACTAACCACCAAATACTTCAGTTCAAAACAGTTTTAAGGTCTTAAATCCATCAACTGACTAATTCCCAAACTCAGGAGCAGGTGAGATTGGATGTTGCTATAGTTACCATCAAGTACACGGGATGCAATATATTAGCATTTGAATATGAATTTGCAAACATAGACAGCTTAACTTAAAAGGAGAATTTGTTGAGTTACTTGCAACAGCTTAAACTTTTGTTCTGACTTGTGACTCTGCAAAGCAATAGACACATTTTATTTGTAATATACTGGGTTATTTCATTACTGCTAACGAGTCATAATGTGTGGAGTTTTGTGAAAACTGTGCCATGGAAAACATAGTGAACGCTGGACTAGCAAATAGTGAATCCCTAAAAGAAGACATTATCTGCCCTTGAGAATAGAATAGAATGCTGGATGGAACACGCACTGTTCTCTGACTCGAATAAATTAGAATGTTGACGTGTCATCTTATGTATGAAGCCAGGTGCTTGTGCAAATTAAACTCAGTATCTTCCAAAACTTTACAGAGGACAGCCGGACAGCTCTGAGGCTCTGAGGCTCTGAGGTAGGCCGTGGGAAAACAACTGTTCATAATTTATAGTACAGTTTTATTTTATTTGACTGTGGTCAGGCTTCCTGGGGGGCTCCCTGTTGACGTGAAGGTCTATCATCCGGCTCGTTGGCTGAGGCTTTTCAACCTATTACAGTCGGGTGTTGCCCTTTCATGTAAGCAGATTCATGCTCACTGTGTTGAGCTGTTTGGAGAGTGTCCTGCAGTATATGTTAACAACAACATTCTGGTTAGTAGCCCATGGCTTCTCGGAACCAAAGGTGACGGTGAGCGTTCGAACTGTGGGGAAGACTCAGTAGCGCTCTGCCAACTGCAGTTGTAGAAATGTTGTATAGTATGGAAAAAAAACAACTCCATAGAGGACAGCTGGACAGCTCTGAGGTAGGCCGCAGCATATTTTCAGAACTGCCCCCAGATAGTAGCTGGCTTCTCGGAGCCATGCTGACGGTGAGTGTTTGAACTGGGGGGAAGACTCAGTCGCGCTCTTGAGTCCTGCCAGTGTTAACTCGCTGTGTGGGGCAAGCCGCAGGCTGCCGTCAGCAGAGTGTAAAGATGGTCGGCCAGTTTTCAGTGCTACCTGGGGGCAGGAAGTCTTTGTGCCAGTCTGCCTCAGAGCTCACTTCAAGCTTCCCGTGGGTCTGATGTAGGATGCTGTGGTAAGATACTTGCACCAAACTCCTGTCGTGTAAACCAGTAGCATATCTGACCTGTAACTTTGGATTCAGAATAGACTTTGAGTGCTACCACTTTTTGTTATTTGGCTAAGGATGTTTGGTGCCACCATACTGATTTTAGGATTACCAAATCCCTCCTTGAATATCAAATTGTTCACATTGATTATTTACTTAGTAGAATAAAAAAGAGCTTAGCATACAGGACAGAAAGGGAAATGTAGACATCTTTATTTAAAAAATATAATGAAATTAAATGTATTATAGTCGTCATTATATACATATGAAATTCAATTTCTGCATTTAACCAATCCCTAGCATATTGGGAGCAGTGGGCTGGGTTTAGTGTCTTGCTCAGGTATACTTTGGCACAGGACATGTAGCAGCCGAGGATGAAACCACCGGCCTTGCGGTTACCGGACGACCCTCTCTACCCAATGAGCCACGGTATTTATAATCACACAGTTGTAGAAATGTTGTATAGTATGGAAAAAAAACAACTCCATAGAGGACAGCTGGACAGCTCTGAGGTAGGCCGCAGCATATTTTCAGAACTGCCCCCAGATAGTAGCTGGCTTCTCGGAGCCATGCTGACGGTGAGTGTTTGAACTGGGGGGAAGACTCAGTCGCGCTCTTGAGTCCTGCCAGTGTTAACTCGCTGTGTGGGGCAAGCCGCAGGCTGCCGTCAGCAGAGTGTAAAGATGGTCGGCCAGTTTTCAGTGCTACCTGGGGGCAGGAAGTCTTTGTGCCAGTCTGCCTCAGAGCTCACTTCAAGCTTCCCGTGGGTCTGATGTAGGATGCTGTGGTAAGATACTTGCACCAAACTCCTGTCGTGTAAACCAGTAGCATATCTGACCTGTAACTTTGGATTCAGAATAGACTTTGAGTGCTACCACTTTTTGTTATTTGGCTAAGGATGTTTGGTGCCACCATACTGATTTTAGGATTACCAAATCCCTCCTTGAATATCAAATTGTTCACATTGATTATTTACTTAGTAGAATAAAAAAGAGCTTAGCTTACAGGACAGAAAGGGAAATGTAGACATCTTTATTTAAAAAATATAATGAAATTAAATGTATTATAGTCGTCATTATATACATATGAAATTCAATTTCTGCATTTAACCAATCCCTAGCATATTGGGAGCAGTGGGCTGGATTTAGTGTCTTGCTCAGGTATACTTTGGCACAGGACATGTAGCAGCCGAGGATGAAACCACCGGCCTTGCGGTTACCGGACGACCCTCTCTACCCAATGAGCCACGGTATTTATAATCACACAGTTGTAGAAATGTTGTATAGTATGGAAAAAAAACAACTCCATAGAGGACAGCTGGACAGCTCTGAGGTAGGCCGCAGCATATTTTCAGAACTGCCCCCAGATAGTAGCTGGCTTCTCGGAGCCATGCTGACGGTGAGTGTTTGAACTGGGGGGAAGACTCAGTCGCGCTCTTGAGTCCTGCCAGTGTTAACTCGCTGTGTGGGGCAAGCCGCAGGCTGCCGTCAGCAGAGTGTAAAGATGGTCGGCCAGTTTTCAGTGCTACCTGGGGGCAGGAAGTCTTTGTGCCAGTCTGCCTCAGAGCTCACTTCAAGCTTCCCGTGGGTCTGATGTAGGATGCTGTGGTAAGATACTTGCACCAAACTCCTGTCGTGTAAACCAGTAGCATATCTGACCTGTAACTTTGGATTCAGAATAGACTTTGAGTGCTACCACTTTTTGTTATTTGGCTAAGGATGTTTGGTGCCACCATACTGATTTTAGGATTACCAAATCCCTCCTTGAATATCAAATTGTTCACATTGATTATTTACTTAGTAGAATAAAAAAGAGCTTAGCTTACAGGACAGAAAGGGAAATGTAGACATCTTTATTTAAAAAATATAATGAAATTAAATGTATTATAGTCGTCATTATATACATATGAAATTCAATTTCTGCATTTAACCAATCCCTAGCATATTGGGAGCAGTGGGCTGGGTTTAGTGTCTTGCTCAGGTATACTTTGGCACAGGACATGTAGCAGCCAAGGATGAAACCGCCGGCCTTGCGGTTACCGGACGACCCTCTCTACCCAATGAGCCACGGTATTTATAATCACACAGTTGTAGAAATGTTGTATAGTATGGAAAAAAAACAACTCCATAGAGGACAGCTGGACAGCTCTGAGGTAGGCCGCAGCATATTTTCGGAACTGCCCCCAGATAGTAGCTGGCTTCTCGGAGCCATGCTGACGGTGAGTGTTTGAACTGGGGGGAAGACTCAGTCGCGCTCTTGAGTCCTGCCAGTGTTAACTCGCTGTGTGGGGCAAGCCGCAGGCTGCCGTCAGCAGAGTGTAAAGATGGGCGGCCAGTTTTCAGTGCTACCTGGGGGCAGGAAGTCTTTGTGCCAGTCTGCCTCAGAGCTCACTTCAAGCTTCCCGTGGGTCTGATGTAGGATGCTGTGGTAAGATACTTGCACCAAACTCCTGTCGTGTAAACCAGTAGCATATCTGACCTGTAACTTTGGATTCAGAATAGACTTTGAGTGCTACCACTTTTTGTTATTTGTCTAAGGATGTTTGGTGCCACCATACTGATTTTAGGATTACCAAATCCCTCCTTGAATATCAAATTGTTCACATTGATTATTTACTTAGTAGAATAAAAAAGAGCTTAGCTTACAGGACAGAAAGGGAAATGTAGACATCTTTATTTAAAAAATATAATGAAATTAAATGTATTATAGTCGTCATTATATACATATGAAATTCAATTTCTGCATTTAACCAATCCCTAGCATATTGGGAGCAGTGGGCTGGGTTTAGTGTCTTGCTCAGGTATACTTTGGCACAGGACATGTAGCAGCCAAGGATGAAACCGCCGGCCTTGCGGTTACCGGACGACCCTCTCTACCCAATGAGCCACGGTATTTATAATCACACAGTTGTAGAAATGTTGTATAGTATGGAAAAAAAACAACTCCATAGAGGACAGCTGGACAGCTCTGAGGTAGGCCGCAGCATATTTTCAGAACTGCCCCCAGATAGTAGCTGGCTTCTCGGAGCCATGCTGACGGTGAGTGTTTGAACTGGGGGGAAGACTCAGTCGCGCTCTTGAGTCCTGCCAGTGTTAACTCGCTGTGTGGGGCAAGCCGCAGGCTGCCGTCAGCAGAGTGTAAAGATGGTCGGCCAGTTTTCAGTGCTACCTGGGGGCAGGAAGTCTTTGTGCCAGTCTGCCTCAGAGCTCACTTCAAGCTTCCCGTGGGTCTGATGTAGGATGCTGTGGTAAGATACTTGCACCAAACTCCTGTCGTGTAAACCAGTAGCATATCTGACCTGTAACTTTGGATTCAGAATAGACTTTGAGTGCTACCACTTTTTGTTATTTGGCTCAGGATGTTTGGTGCCACCATACTGATTTTAGGATTACCAAATCCCTCCTTGAATATCAAATTGTTCACATTGATTATTTACTTAGTAGAATAAAAAAGAGCTTAGCTTACAGGACAGAAAGGGAAATGTAGACATCTTTATTTAAAAAATATAATGAAATTAAATGTATTATAGTCGTCATTATATACATATGAAATTCAATTTCTGCATTTAACCAATCCCCAATATATTGGGAGCAGTGGGCTGGGTTTAGTGTCTTGCTCAGGTATACTTTGGCACAGGACATGTAGCAGCCAAGGATGAAACCGCCGGCCTTGCGGTTACCGGACGACCCTCTCTACCCAATGAGCCACGGTATTTATAATCACACAGTTGTAGAAATGTTGTATAGTATGGAAAAAAAACAACTCCATAGAGGACAGCTGGACAGCTCTGAGGTAGGCCGCAGCATATTTTCAGAACTGCCCCCAGATAGTAGCTGGCTTCTCGGAGCCATGCTGACGGTGAGTGTTTGAACTGGGGGGAAGACTCAGTCGCGCTCTTGAGTCCTGCCAGTGTTAACTCGCTGTGTGGGGCAAGCCGCAGGCTGCCGTCAGCAGAGTGTAAAGATGGTCGGCCAGTTTTCAGTGCTACCTGGGGGCAGGAAGTCTTTGTGCCAGTCTGCCTCAGAGCTCACTTCAAGCTTCCCGTGGGTCTGATGTAGGATGCTGTGGTAAGATACTTGCACCAAACTCCTGTCGTGTAAACCAGTAGCATATCTGACCTGTAACTTTGGATTCAGAATAGACTTTGAGTGCTACCACTTTTTGTTATTTGGCTAAGGATGTTTGGTGCCACCATACTGATTTTAGGATTACCAAATCCCTCCTTGAATATCAAATTGTTCACATTGATTATTTACTTAGTAGAATAAAAAAGAGCTTAGCTTACAGGACAGAAATGGAAATGTAGACATCTTTATTTAAAAAATATAATGAAATTAAATGTATTATAGTCGTCATTATATACATATGAAATTCAATTTCTGCATTTAACCAATCCCCAATATATTGGGAGCAGTGGGCTGGGTTTAGTGTCTTGCTCAGGTATACTTTGGCACAGGACATGTAGCAGCCAAGGATGAAACCGCCGGCCTTGCGGTTACCGGACGACCCTCTCTACCCAATGAGCCACGGTATTTATAATCACACAGTTGTAGAAATGTTGTATAGTATGGAAAAAAAACAACTCCATAGAGGACAGCTGGACAGCTCTGAGGTAGGCCGCAGCATATTTTCGGAACTGCCCCCAGATAGTAGCTGGCTTCTCGGAGCCATGCTGACGGTGAGTGTTTGAACTGGGGGGAAGACTCAGTCGCGCTCTTGAGTCCTGCCAGTGTTAACTCGCTGTGTGGGGCAAGCCGCAGGCTGCCGTCAGCAGAGTGTAAAGATGGTCGGCCAGTTTTCAGTGCTACCTGGGGGCAGGAAGTCTTTGTGCCAGTCTGCCTCAGAGCTCACTTCAAGCTTCCCGTGGGTCTGATGTAGGATGCTGTGGTAAGATACTTGCACCAAACTCCTGTCGTGTAAACCAGTAGCATATCTGACCTGTAACTTTGGATTCAGAATAGACTTTGAGTGCTACCACTTTTTGTTATTTGGCTAAGGATGTTTGGTGCCACCATACTGATTTTAGGATTACCAAATCCCTCCTTGAATATCAAATTGTTCACATTGATTATTTACTTAGTAGAATAAAAAAGAGCTTAGCTTACAGGACAGAAATGGAAATGTAGACATCTTTATTTAAAAAATATAATGAAATTAAATGTATTATAGTCGTCATTATATACATATGAAATTCAATTTCTGCATTTAACCAATCCCTAGCATATTGGGAGCAGTGGGCTGGGTTTAGTGTCTTGCTCAGGTATACTTTGGCACAGGACATGTAGCAGCCGAGGATGAAACCACCGGCCTTGCGGTTACCGGACGACCCTCTCTACCCAATGAGCCACGGTATTTATAATCACACAGTTGTAGAAATGTTGTATAGTATGGAAAAAAAACAACTCCATAGAGGACAGCTGGACAGCTCTGAGGTAGGCCGCAGCATATTTTCAGAACTGCCCCCAGATAGTAGCTGGCTTCTCGGAGCCATGCTGACGGTGAGTGTTTGAACTGGGGGGAAGACTCAGTCGCGCTCTTGAGTCCTGCCAGTGTTAACTCGCTGTGTGGGGCAAGCCGCAGGCTGCCGTCAGCAGAGTGTAAAGATAGTCGGCCAGTTTTCAGTGCTACCTGGGGGCAGGAAGTCTTTGTGCCAGTCTGCCTCAGAGCTCACTTCAAGCTTCCCGTGGGTCTGATGTAGGATGCTGTGGTAAGATACTTGCACCAAACTCCTGTCGTGTAAACCAGTAGCATATCTGACCTGTAACTTTGGATTCAGAATAGACTTTGAGTGCTACCACTTTTTGTTATTTGGCTCAGGATGTTTGGTGCCACCATACTGATTTTAGGATTACCAAATCCCTCCTTGAATATCAAATTGTTCACATTGATTATTTACTTAGTAGAATAAAAAAGAGCTTAGCTTACAGGACAGAAATGGAAATGTAGACATCTTTATTTAAAAAATATAATGAAATTAAATGTATTATAGTCGTCATTATATACATATGAAATTCAATTTCTGCATTTAACCAATCCCCAATATATTGGGAGCAGTGGGCTGGGTTTAGTGTCTTGCTCAGGTATACTTTGGCACAGGACATGTAGCAGCCAAGGATGAAACCGCCGGCCTTGCGGTTACCGGACGACCCTCTCTACCCAATGAGCCACGGTATTTATAATCACACAGTTGTAGAAATGTTGTATAGTATGGAAAAAAAACAACTCCATAGAGGACAGCTGGACAGCTCTGAGGTAGGCCGCAGCATATTTTCGGAACTGCCCCCAGATAGTAGCTGGCTTCTCGGAGCCATGCTGACGGTGAGTGTTTGAACTGGGGGGAAGACTCAGTCGCGCTCTTGAGTCCTGCCAGTGTTAACTCGCTGTGTGGGGCAAGCCGCAGGCTGCCGTCAGCAGAGTGTAAAGATGGTCGGCCAGTTTTCAGTGCTACCTGGGGGCAGGAAGTCTTTGTGCCAGTCTGCCTCAGAGCTCACTTCAAGCTTCCCGTGGGTCTGATGTAGGATGCTGTGGTAAGATACTTGCACCAAACTCCTGTCGTGTAAACCAGTAGCATATCTGACCTGTAACTTTGGATTCAGAATAGACTTTGAGTGCTACCACTTTTTGTTATTTGGCTAAGGATGTTTGGTGCCACCATACTGATTTTAGGATTACCAAATCCCTCCTTGAATATCAAATTGTTCACATTGATTATTTACTTAGTAGAATAAAAAAGAGCTTAGCTTACAGGACAGAAATGGAAATGTAGACATCTTTATTTAAAAAATATAATGAAATTAAATGTATTATAGTCGTCATTATATACATATGAAATTCAATTTCTGCATTTAACCAATCCCTAGCATATTGGGAGCAGTGGGCTGGGTTTAGTGTCTTGCTCAGGTATACTTTGGCACAGGACATGTAGCAGCCAAGGATGAAACCGCCGGCCTTGCGGTTACCGGACGACCCTCTCTACCCAATGAGCCACGGTATTTATAATCACACAGTTGTAGAAATGTTGTATAGTATGGAAAAAAAACAACTCCATAGAGGACAGCTGGACAGCTCTGAGGTACGCCGCAGCATATTTTCAGAACTGCCCCCAGATAGTAGCTGGCTTCTCGGAGCCATGCTGACGGTGAGTGTTTGAACTGGGGGGAAGACTCAGTCGCGCTCTTGAGTCCTGCCAGTGTTAACTCGCTGTGTGGGGCAAGCCGCAGGCTGCCGTCAGCAGAGTGTAAAGATGGTCGGCCAGTTTTCAGTGCTACCTGGGGGCAGGAAGTCTTTGTGCCAGTCTGCCTCAGAGCTCACTTCAAGCTTCCCGTGGGTCTGATGTAGGATGCTGTGGTAAGATACTTGCACCAAACTCCTGTCGTGTAAACCAGTAGCATATCTGACCTGTAACTTTGGATTCAGAATAGACTTTGAGTGCTACCACTTTTTGTTATTTGGCTAAGGATGTTTGGTGCCACCATACTGATTTTAGGATTACCAAATCCCTCCTTGAATATCAAATTGTTCACATTGATTATTTACTTAGTAGAATAAAAAAGAGCTTAGCTTACAGGACAGAAATGGAAATGTAGACATCTTTATTTAAAAAATATAATGAAATTAAATGTATTATAGTCGTCATTATATACATATGAAATTCAATTTCTGCATTTAACCAATCCCTAGCATATTGGGAGCAGTGGGCTGGGTTTAGTGTCTTGCTCAGGTATACTTTGGCACAGGACATGTAGCAGCCGAGGATGAAACCACCGGCCTTGCGGTTACCGGACGACCCTCTCTACCCAATGAGCCACGGTATTTATAATCACACAGTTGTAGAAATGTTGTATAGTATGGAAAAAAAACAACTCCATAGAGGACAGCTGGACAGCTCTGAGGTAGGCCGCAGCATATTTTCAGAACTGCCCCCAGATAGTAGCTGGCTTCTCGGAGCCATGCTGACGGTGAGTGTTTGAACTGGGGGGAAGACTCAGTCGCGCTCTTGAGTCCTGCCAGTGTTAACTCGCTGTGTGGGGCAAGCCGCAGGCTGCCGTCAGCAGAGTGTAAAGATAGTCGGCCAGTTTTCAGTGCTACCTGGGGGCAGGAAGTCTTTGTGCCAGTCTGCCTCAGAGCTCACTTCAAGCTTCCCGTGGGTCTGATGTAGGATGCTGTGGTAAGATACTTGCACCAAACTCCTGTCGTGTAAACCAGTAGCATATCTGACCTGTAACTTTGGATTCAGAATAGACTTTGAGTGCTACCACTTTTTGTTATTTGGCTCAGGATGTTTGGTGCCACCATACTGATTTTAGGATTACCAAATCCCTCCTTGAATATCAAATTGTTCACATTGATTATTTACTTAGTAGAATAAAAAAGAGCTTAGCTTACAGGACAGAAATGGAAATGTAGACATCTTTATTTAAAAAATATAATGAAATTAAATGTATTATAGTCGTCATTATATACATATGAAATTCAATTTCTGCATTTAACCAATCCCCAATATATTGGGAGCAGTGGGCTGGGTTTAGTGTCTTGCTCAGGTATACTTTGGCACAGGACATGTAGCAGCCAAGGATGAAACCGCCGGCCTTGCGGTTACCGGACGACCCTCTCTACCCAATGAGCCACGGTATTTATAATCACACAGTTGTAGAAATGTTGTATAGTATGGAAAAAAAACAACTCCATAGAGGACAGCTGGACAGCTCTGAGGTAGGCCGCAGCATATTTTCGGAACTGCCCCCAGATAGTAGCTGGCTTCTCGGAGCCATGCTGACGGTGAGTGTTTGAACTGGGGGGAAGACTCAGTCGCGCTCTTGAGTCCTGCCAGTGTTAACTCGCTGTGTGGGGCAAGCCGCAGGCTGCCGTCAGCAGAGTGTAAAGATGGGCGGCCAGTTTTCAGTGCTACCTGGGGGCAGGAAGTCTTTGTGCCAGTCTGCCTCAGAGCTCACTTCAAGCTTCCCGTGGGTCTGATGTAGGATGCTGTGGTAAGATACTTGCACCAAACTCCTGTCGTGTAAACCAGTAGCATATCTGACCTGTAACTTTGGATTCAGAATAGACTTTGAGTGCTACCACTTTTTGTTATTTGGCTAAGGATGTTTGGTGCCACCATACTGATTTTAGGATTACCAAATCCCTCCTTGAATATCAAATTGTTCACATTGATTATTTACTTAGTAGAATAAAAAAGAGCTTAGCTTACAGGACAGAAATGGAAATGTAGACATCTTTATTTAAAAAATATAATGAAATTAAATGTATTATAGTCGTCATTATATACATATGAAATTCAATTTCTGCATTTAACCAATCCCTAGCATATTGGGAGCAGTGGGCTGGGTTTAGTGTCTTGCTCAGGTATACTTTGGCACAGGACATGTAGCAGCCGAGGATGAAACCACCGGCCTTGCGGTTACCGGACGACCCTCTCTACCCAATGAGCCACGGTATTTATAATCACACAGTTGTAGAAATGTTGTATAGTATGGAAAAAAAACAACTCCATAGAGGACAGCTGGACAGCTCTGAGGTAGGCCGCAGCATATTTTCAGAACTGCCCCCAGATAGTAGCTGGCTTCTCGGAGCCATGCTGACGGTGAGTGTTTGAACTGGGGGGAAGACTCAGTCGCGCTCTTGAGTCCTGCCAGTGTTAACTCGCTGTGTGGGGCAAGCCGCAGGCTGCCGTCAGCAGAGTGTAAAGATAGTCGGCCAGTTTTCAGTGCTACCTGGGGGCAGGAAGTCTTTGTGCCAGTCTGCCTCAGAGCTCACTTCAAGCTTCCCGTGGGTCTGATGTAGGATGCTGTGGTAAGATACTTGCACCAAACTCCTGTCGTGTAAACCAGTAGCATATCTGACCTGTAACTTTGGATTCAGAATAGACTTTGAGTGCTACCACTTTTTGTTATTTGGCTCAGGATGTTTGGTGCCACCATACTGATTTTAGGATTACCAAATCCCTCCTTGAATATCAAATTGTTCACATTGATTATTTACTTAGTAGAATAAAAAAGAGCTTAGCTTACAGGACAGAAATGGAAATGTAGACATCTTTATTTAAAAAATATAATGAAATTAAATGTATTATAGTCGTCATTATATACATATGAAATTCAATTTCTGCATTTAACCAATCCCCAATATATTGGGAGCAGTGGGCTGGGTTTAGTGTCTTGCTCAGGTATACTTTGGCACAGGACATGTAGCAGCCAAGGATGAAACCGCCAGCCTTGCGGTTACCGGACGACCCTCTCTACCCAATGAGCCACGGTATTTATAATCACACAGTTGTAGAAATGTTGTATAGTATGGAAAAAAAACAACTCCATAGAGGACAGCTGGACAGCTCTGAGGTAGGCCGCAGCATATTTTCGGAACTGCCCCCAGATAGTAGCTGGCTTCTCGGAGCCATGCTGACGGTGAGTGTTTGAACTGGGGGGAAGACTCAGTCGCGCTCTTGAGTCCTGCCAGTGTTAACTCGCTGTGTGGGGCAAGCCGCAGGCTGCCGTCAGCAGAGTGTAAAGATGGGCGGCCAGTTTTCAGTGCTACCTGGGGGCAGGAAGTCTTTGTGCCAGTCTGCCTCAGAGCTCACTTCAAGCTTCCCGTGGGTCTGATGTAGGATGCTGTGGTAAGATACTTGCACCAAACTCCTGTCGTGTAAACCAGTAGCATATCTGACCTGTAACTTTGGATTCAGAATAGACTTTGAGTGCTACCACTTTTTGTTATTTGGCTAAGGATGTTTGGTGCCACCATACTGATTTTAGGATTACCAAATCCCTCCTTGAATATCAAATTGTTCACATTGATTATTTACTTAGTAGAATAAAAAAGAGCTTAGCTTACAGGACAGAAATGGAAATGTAGACATCTTTATTTAAAAAATATAATGAAATTAAATGTATTATAGTCGTCATTATATACATATGAAATTCAATTTCTGCATTTAACCAATCCCTAGCATATTGGGAGCAGTGGGCTGGGTTTAGTGTCTTGCTCAGGTATACTTTGGCACAGGACATGTAGCAGCCAAGGATGAAACCGCCGGCCTTGCGGTTACCGGACGACCCTCTCTACCCAATGAGCCACGGTATTTATAATCACACAGTTGTAGAAATGTTGTATAGTATGGAAAAAAAACAACTCCATAGAGGACAGCTGGACAGCTCTGAGGTAGGCCGCAGCATATTTTCGGAACTGCCCCCAGATAGTAGCTGGCTTCTCGGAGCCATGCTGACGGTGAGTGTTTGAACTGGGGGGAAGACTCAGTCGCGCTCTTGAGTCCTGCCAGTGTTAACTCGCTGTGTGGGGCAAGCCGCAGGCTGCCGTCAGCAGAGTGTAAAGATGGGCGGCCAGTTTTCAGTGCTACCTGGGGGCAGGAAGTCTTTGTGCCAGTCTGCCTCAGAGCTCACTTCAAGCTTCCCGTGGGTCTGATGTAGGATGCTGTGGTAAGATACTTGCACCAAACTCCTGTCGTGTAAACCAGTAGCATATCTGACCTGTAACTTTGGATTCAGAATAGACTTTGAGTGCTACCACTTTTTGTTATTTGTCTAAGGATGTTTGGTGCCACCATACTGATTTTAGGATTACCAAATCCCTCCTTGAATATCAAATTGTTCACATTGATTATTTACTTAGTAGAATAAAAAAGAGCTTAGCTTACAGGACAGAAAGGGAAATGTAGACATCTTTATTTAAAAAATATAATGAAATTAAATGTATTATAGTCGTCATTATATACATATGAAATTCAATTTCTGCATTTAACCAATCCCTAGCATATTGGGAGCAGTGGGCTGGGTTTAGTGTCTTGCTCAGGTATACTTTGGCACAGGACATGTAGCAGCCGAGGATGAAACCACCGGCCTTGCGGTTACCGGACGACCCTCTCTACCCAATGAGCCACGGTATTTATAATCACACAGTTGTAGAAATGTTGTATAGTATGGAAAAAAAACAACTCCATAGAGGACAGCTGGACAGCTCTGAGGTAGGCCGCAGCATATTTTCAGAACTGCCCCCAGATAGTAGCTGGCTTCTCGGAGCCATGCTGACGGTGAGTGTTTGAACTGGGGGGAAGACTCAGTCGCGCTCTTGAGTCCTGCCAGTGTTAACTCGCTGTGTGGGGCAAGCCGCAGGCTGCCGTCAGCAGAGTGTAAAGATGGTCGGCCAGTTTTCAGTGCTACCTGGGGGCAGGAAGTCTTTGTGCCAGTCTGCCTCAGAGCTCACTTCAAGCTTCCCGTGGGTCTGATGTAGGATGCTGTGGTAAGATACTTGCACCAAACTCCTGTCGTGTAAACCAGTAGCATATCTGACCTGTAACTTTGGATTCAGAATAGACTTTGAGTGCTACCACTTTTTGTTATTTGGCTCAGGATGTTTGGTGCCACCATACTGATTTTAGGATTACCAAATCCCTCCTTGAATATCAAATTGTTCACATTGATTATTTACTTAGTAGAATAAAAAAGAGCTTAGCTTACAGGACAGAAAGGGAAATGTAGACATCTTTATTTAAAAAATATAATGAAATTAAATGTATTATAGTCGTCATTATATACATATGAAATTCAATTTCTGCATTTAACCAATCCCTAGCATATTGGGAGCAGTGGGCTGGGTTTAGTGTCTTGCTCAGGTATACTTTGGCACAGGACATGTAGCAGCCGAGGATGAAACCACCGGCCTTGCGGTTACCGGACGACCCTCTCTACCCAATGAGCCACGGTATTTATAATCACACAGTTGTAGAAAAGTTGTATAGTATGGAAAAAAAACAACTCCATAGAGGACAGCTGGACAGCTCTGAGGTAGGCCGCAGCATATTTTCAGAACTGCCCCCAGATAGTAGCTGGCTTCTCGGAGCCATGCTGACGGTGAGTGTTTGAACTGGGGGGAAGACTCAGTCGCGCTCTTGAGTCCTGCCAGTGTTAACTCGCTGTGTGGGGCAAGCCGCAGGCTGCCGTCAGCAGAGTGTAAAGATAGTCGGCCAGTTTTCAGTGCTACCTGGGGGCAGGAAGTCTTTGTGCCAGTCTGCCTCAGAGCTCACTTCAAGCTTCCCGTGGGTCTGATGTAGGATGCTGTGGTAAGATACTTGCACCAAACTCCTGTCGTGTAAACCAGTAGCATATCTGACCTGTAACTTTGGATTCAGAATAGACTTTGAGTGCTACCACTTTTTGTTATTTGGCTAAGGATGTTTGGTGCCACCATACTGATTTTAGGATTACCAAATCCCTCCTTGAATATCAAATTGTTCACATTGATTATTTACTTAGTAGAATAAAAAAGAGCTTAGCTTACAGGACAGAAATGGAAATGTAGACATCTTTATTTAAAAAATATAATGAAATTAAATGTATTATAGTCGTCATTATATACATATGAAATTCAATTTCTGCATTTAACCAATCCCTAGCATATTGGGAGCAGTGGGCTGGGTTTAGTGTCTTGCTCAGGTATACTTTGGCACAGGACATGTAGCAGCCAAGGATGAAACCGCCGGCCTTGCGGTTACCGGACGACCCTCTCTACCCAATGAGCCACGGTATTTATAATCACACAGTTGTAGAAATGTTGTATAGTATGGAAAAAAAACAACTCCATAGAGGACAGCTGGACAGCTCTGAGGTAGGCCGCAGCATATTTTCAGAACTGCCCCCAGATAGTAGCTGGCTTCTCGGAGCCATGCTGACGGTGAGTGTTTGAACTGGGGGGAAGACTCAGTCGCGCTCTTGAGTCCTGCCAGTGTTAACTCGCTGTGTGGGGCAAGCCGCAGGCTGCCGTCAGCAGAGTGTAAAGATGGTCGGCCAGTTTTCAGTGCTACCTGGGGGCAGGAAGTCTTTGTGCCAGTCTGCCTCAGAGCTCACTTCAAGCTTCCCGTGGGTCTGATGTAGGATGCTGTGGTAAGATACTTGCACCAAACTCCTGTCGTGTAAACCAGTAGCATATCTGACCTGTAACTTTGGATTCAGAATAGACTTTGAGTGCTACCACTTTTTGTTATTTGGCTAAGGATGTTTGGTGCCACCATACTGATTTTAGGATTACCAAATCCCTCCTTGAATATCAAATTGTTCACATTGATTATTTACTTAGTAGAATAAAAAAGAGCTTAGCTTACAGGACAGAAATGGAAATGTAGACATCTTTATTTAAAAAATATAATGAAATTAAATGTATTATAGTCGTCATTATATACATATGAAATTCAATTTCTGCATTTAACCAATCCCCAATATATTGGGAGCAGTGGGCTGGGTTTAGTGTCTTGCTCAGGTATACTTTGGCACAGGACATGTAGCAGCCAAGGATGAAACCGCCGGCCTTGCGGTTACCGGACGACCCTCTCTACCCAATGAGCCACGGTATTTATAATCACACAGTTGTAGAAATGTTGTATAGTATGGAAAAAAAACAACTCCATAGAGGACAGCTGGACAGCTCTGAGGTAGGCCGCAGCATATTTTCGGAACTGCCCCCAGATAGTAGCTGGCTTCTCGGAGCCATGCTGACGGTGAGTGTTTGAACTGGGGGGAAGACTCAGTCGCGCTCTTGAGTCCTGCCAGTGTTAACTCGCTGTGTGGGGCAAGCCGCAGGCTGCCGTCAGCAGAGTGTAAAGATGGGCGGCCAGTTTTCAGTGCTACCTGGGGGCAGGAAGTCTTTGTGCCAGTCTGCCTCAGAGCTCACTTCAAGCTTCCCGTGGGTCTGATGTAGGATGCTGTGGTAAGATACTTTCACCAAACTCCTGTCGTGTAAACCAGTAGCATATCTGACCTGTAACTTTGGATTCAGAATAGACTTTGAGTGCTACCACTTTTTGTTATTTGGCTAAGGATGTTTGGTGCCACCATACTGATTTTAGGATTACCAAATCCCTCCTTGAATATCAAATTGTTCACATTGATTATTTACTTAGTAGAATAAAAAAGAGCTTAGCTTACAGGACAGAAATGGAAATGTAGACATCTTTATTTAAAAAATATAATGAAATTAAATGTATTATAGTCGTCATTATATACATATGAAATTCAATTTCTGCATTTAACCAATCCCTAGCATATTGGGAGCAGTGGGCTGGGTTTAGTGTCTTGCTCAGGTATACTTTGGCACAGGACATGTAGCAGCCAAGGATGAAACCGCCGGCCTTGCGGTTACCGGACGACCCTCTCTACCCAATGAGCCACGGTATTTATAATCACACAGTTGTAGAAATGTTGTATAGTATGGAAAAAAAACAACTCCATAGAGGACAGCTGGACAGCTCTGAGGTAGGCCGCAGCATATTTTCAGAACTGCCCCCAGATAGTAGCTGGCTTCTCGGAGCCATGCTGACGGTGAGTGTTTGAACTGGGGGGAAGACTCAGTCGCGCTCTTGAGTCCTGCCAGTGTTAACTCGCTGTGTGGGGCAAGCCGCAGGCTGCCGTCAGCAGAGTGTAAAGATGGTCGGCCAGTTTTCAGTGCTACCTGGGGGCAGGAAGTCTTTGTGCCAGTCTGCCTCAGAGCTCACTTCAAGCTTCCCGTGGGTCTGATGTAGGATGCTGTGGTAAGATACTTGCACCAAACTCCTGTCGTGTAAACCAGTAGCATATCTGACCTGTAACTTTGGATTCAGAATAGACTTTGAGTGCTACCACTTTTTGTTATTTGGCTAAGGATGTTTGGTGCCACCATACTGATTTTAGGATTACCAAATCCCTCCTTGAATATCAAATTGTTCACATTGATTATTTACTTAGTAGAATAAAAAAGAGCTTAGCTTACAGGACAGAAATGGAAATGTAGACATCTTTATTTAAAAAATATAATGAAATTAAATGTATTATAGTCGTCATTATATACATATGAAATTCAATTTCTGCATTTAACCAATCCCCAATATATTGGGAGCAGTGGGCTGGGTTTAGTGTCTTGCTCAGGTATACTTTGGCACAGGACATGTAGCAGCCAAGGATGAAACCGCCGGCCTTGCGGTTACCGGACGACCCTCTCTACCCAATGAGCCACGGTATTTATAATCACACAGTTGTAGAAATGTTGTATAGTATGGAAAAAAAACAACTCCATAGAGGACAGCTGGACAGCTCTGAGGTAGGCCGCAGCATATTTTCGGAACTGCCCCCAGATAGTAGCTGGCTTCTCGGAGCCATGCTGACGGTGAGTGTTTGAACTGGGGGGAAGACTCAGTCGCGCTCTTGAGTCCTGCCAGTGTTAACTCGCTGTGTGGGGCAAGCCGCAGGCTGCCGTCAGCAGAGTGTAAAGATGGGCGGCCAGTTTTCAGTGCTACCTGGGGGCAGGAAGTCTTTGTGCCAGTCTGCCTCAGAGCTCACTTCAAGCTTCCCGTGGGTCTGATGTAGGATGCTGTGGTAAGATACTTGCACCAAACTCCTGTCGTGTAAACCAGTAGCATATCTGACCTGTAACTTTGGATTCAGAATAGACTTTGAGTGCTACCACTTTTTGTTATTTGGCTAAGGATGTTTGGTGCCACCATACTGATTTTAGGATTACCAAATCCCTCCTTGAATATCAAATTGTTCACATTGATTATTTACTTAGTAGAATAAAAAAGAGCTTAGCTTACAGGACAGAAATGGAAATGTAGACATCTTTATTTAAAAAATATAATGAAATTAAATGTATTATAGTCGTCATTATATACATATGAAATTCAATTTCTGCATTTAACCAATCCCTAGCATATTGGGAGCAGTGGGCTGGGTTTAGTGTCTTGCTCAGGTATACTTTGGCACAGGACATGTAGCAGCCGAGGATGAAACCACCGGCCTTGCGGTTACCGGACGACCCTCTCTACCCAATGAGCCACGGTATTTATAATCACACAGTTGTAGAAATGTTGTATAGTATGGAAAAAAAACAACTCCATAGAGGACAGCTGGACAGCTCTGAGGTAGGCCGCAGCATATTTTCAGAACTGCCCCCAGATAGTAGCTGGCTTCTCGGAGCCATGCTGACGGTGAGTGTTTGAACTGGGGGGAAGACTCAGTCGCGCTCTTGAGTCCTGCCAGTGTTAACTCGCTGTGTGGGGCAAGCCGCAGGCTGCCGTCAGCAGAGTGTAAAGATAGTCGGCCAGTTTTCAGTGCTACCTGGGGGCAGGAAGTCTTTGTGCCAGTCTGCCTCAGAGCTCACTTCAAGCTTCCCGTGGGTCTGATGTAGGATGCTGTGGTAAGATACTTGCACCAAACTCCTGTCGTGTAAACCAGTAGCATATCTGACCTGTAACTTTGGATTCAGAATAGACTTTGAGTGCTACCACTTTTTGTTATTTGGCTAAGGATGTTTGGTGCCACCATACTGATTTTAGGATTACCAAATCCCTCCTTGAATATCAAATTGTTCACATTGATTATTTACTTAGTAGAATAAAAAAGAGCTTAGCTTACAGGACAGAAAGGGAAATGTAGACATCTTTATTTAAAAAATATAATGAAATTAAATGTATTATAGTCGTCATTATATACATATGAAATTCAATTTCTGCATTTAACCAATCCCTAGCATATTGGGAGCAGTGGGCTGGGTTTAGTGTCTTGCTCAGGTATACTTTGGCACAGGACATGTAGCAGCCAAGGATGAAACCGCCGGCCTTGCGGTTACCGGACGACCCTCTCTACCCAATGAGCCACGGTATTTATAATCACACAGTTGTAGAAATGTTGTATAGTATGAAAAAAAAACAACTCCATAGAGGACAGCTGGACAGCTCTGAGGTAGGCCGCAGCATATTTTCAGAACTGCCCCCAGGTAGTAGCTGGCTTCTCGGAGCCATGCTGACGGTGAGTGTTTGAACTGGGGGGAAGACTCAGTCGCGCTCTTGAGTCCTGCCAGTGTTAACTCGCTGTGTGGGGCAAGCCGCAGGCTGCCGTCAGCAGAGTGTAAAGATGGTCGGCCAGTTTTCAGTGCTACCTGGGGGCAGGAAGTCTTTGTGCCAGTCTGCCTCAGAGCTCACTTCAAGCTTCCCGTGGGTCTGATGTAGGATGCTGTGGTAAGATACTTGCACCAAACTCCTGTCTTGTAAACCAGTAGCATATCTGACCTGTAACTTTGGATTCAGAATAGACTTTGAGTGCTACCACTTTTTGTTATTTGGCTCAGGATGTTTGGTGCCACCATACTGATTTTAGGATTACCAAATCCCTCCTTGAATATCAAATTGTTCACATTGATTATTTACTTAGTAGAATAAAAAAGAGCTTAGCTTACAGGACAGAAAGGGAAATGTAGACATCTTTATTTAAAAAATATAATGAAATTAAATGTATTATAGTCGTCATTATATACATATGAAATTCAATTTCTGCATTTAACCAATCCCTAGCATATTGGGAGCAGTGGGCTGGGTTTAGTGTCTTGCTCAGGTATACTTTGGCACAGGACATGTAGCAGCCGAGGATGAAACCACCGGCCTTGCGGTTACCGGACGACCCTCTCTACCCAATGAGCCACGGTATTTATAATCACACAGTTGTAGAAAAGTTGTATAGTATGGAAAAAAAACAACTCCATAGAGGACAGCTGGACAGCTCTGAGGTAGGCCGCAGCATATTTTCAGAACTGCCCCCAGATAGTAGCTGGCTTCTCAGAGCCATGCTGACGGTGAGTGTTTGAACTGGGGGGAAGACTCAGTCACGCTCTTGAGTCCTGCCAGTGTTAACTCGCTGTGTGGGGCAAGCCGCAGGCTGCCGTCAGCAGAGTGTAAAGATAGTCGGCCAGTTTTCAGTGCTACCTGGGGGCAGGAAGTCTTTGTGCCAGTCTGCCTCAGAGCTCACTTCAAGCTTCCCGTGGGTCTGATGTAGGATGCTGTGGTAAGATACTTGCACCAAACTCCTGTCGTGTAAACCAGTAGCATATCTGACCTGTAACTTTGGATTCAGAATAGACTTTGAGTGCTACCACTTTTTGTTATTTGGCTAAGGATGTTTGGTGCCACCATACTGATTTTAGGATTACCAAATCCCTCCTTGAATATCAAATTGTTCACATTGATTATTTACTTAGTAGAATAAAAAAGAGCTTAGCTTACAGGACAGAAATGGAAATGTAGACATCTTTATTTAAAAAATATAATGAAATTAAATGTATTATAGTCGTCATTATATACATATGAAATTCAATTTCTGCATTTAACCAATCCCTAGCATATTGGGAGCAGTGGGCTGGGTTTAGTGTCTTGCTCAGGTATACTTTGGCACAGGACATGTAGCAGCCAAGGATGAAACCGCCGGCCTTGCGGTTACCGGACGACCCTCTCTACCCAATGAGCCACGGTATTTATAATCACACAGTTGTAGAAATGTTGTATAGTATGAAAAAAAACCAACTCCATAGAGGACAGCTGGACAGCTCTGAGGTAGGCCGCAGCATATTTTCAGAACTGCCCCCAGGTAGTAGCTGGCTTCTCGGAGCCATGCTGACGGTGAGTGTTTGAACTGGGGGGAAGACTCAGTCGCGCTCTTGAGTCCTGCCAGTGTTAACTCGCTGTGTGGGGCAAGCCGCAGGCTGCCGTCAGCAGAGTGTAAAGATGGTCGGCCAGTTTTCAGTGCTACCTGGGGGCAGGAAGTCTTTGTGCCAGTCTGCCTCAGAGCTCACTTCAAGCTTCCCGTGGGTCTGATGTAGGATGCTGTGGTAAGATACTTGCACCAAACTCCTGTCTTGTAAACCAGTAGCATATCTGACCTGTAACTTTGGATTCAGAATAGACTTTGAGTGCTACCACTTTTTTTTATTTGGCTCAGGATGCCTTGATTTTTGTACAATTACACTTGTTTTAACTTATATTCAGGAGGTTTTCATGTCACATAAACATGAGCAGCCTCCCCTCTCCAACCCAAACACATTAACCAATGTACCTGTAGTGTTACCTCAACAATTATGGATATAATCGAATAAAAATAAATACAATGAAATAAATGAAAGGAAATAAAGGAAAAAAGAGAGTTCTGTCATCGCCTGTATTAATAGAGAGCTGGCCAACCAGATTTTAACTTGAGTTTTGTTCAAAAGTCAAATTATTATTTCACTTTTGTTATGACTGCGAGTCATAATATAGGATTTTATATGCTGTGTGCCTCCCTGCCTGAGGTTGGGGCTGTGTAGTGTGACAGTTTTCAGTGCTACCTGTAGGTGACCGGTGATTGGACGGGGGACTCATGAGGCGGGACATAAGACGGCACCTGTGGAGGCCGGCCGTCTCTCTCTCTTCTCTCCGACTCCCAAACGGACCGTGCTGCATCGGATACAGATCGGGGCGACCGCCCTAGTGCATTCTATAAACAGTCCCTGTAGTGGTAGGGGTGAGCCGCTCTTTTGTTTACTCTGTTTTCTCCTGTTTTGGGTAGGGAGTTAGGGAAGCTGCCTGTCTTTTCTTTTGTTCAGTTTGGGTAGGTTAGATAGTTGATTAACGAAGCTTGTTTTGTTTATTATTTTGGGCCAGGCTCACCCTGACGTATATCGCTACCAATGGCGTCACTAATAAATATCATGGACTGAACATTGGGATAACTGGTCGTTTTTGGGAGTGGGAGAGAGAGAGGAAGTCCTTATACTGTGTTGCGTCCAGGTTCCCCTAGACCGGGCGTAACACTTTTCACAATAAAATGAACGAATGTGAAAAGCAAATTCCTTCTTTAAGCTGAAAAGGACAATTTGTCCGAAGAAGAATGTAATAGATTTCTTTTTTTCTGCATTGTAACATAAATGTACATTATTTCTGCTCTTGAGAAACATTTTAAGAACTCCAATATGTTGATACTCTTTGAAAAAAACCTGCTTTTTGTGTGCTGCCAACCTAAAGTCCTCACGTGAAGTCATTCGATCAGAGGGAACGCTTCGTCAGGCTTCACGTGACGAGTATGTTGTTTGAAATTCTGCCTCAAGTTAGTGTGTGTGTGTGTGTGTGTGTGTGTGTGTGTGTGTGTGTGTGTGTGTGTGTGTGGGTGTGTGTGTGTGTGTGTGTGTGTGTGTGTGTGTGTGTGTGTGTGTGTGTGTGTGTGTGTGTGTGTGTAGTTGAAGGAGCTCAGTTTTGGGGTGGAAGAAAAACTAACTGCACTAAATGGAGGCATATAGATTAGTATTACGTTTGTGAAAAGCCATTATCACATAGTAGGCTCTACAGCCAAAAGCTCAACATGAGGAGCACAGAGCTTCTCCTTCACAGTGACATGATTCACCTGATTGGAGGAGATTTGATACTTTGGGTTTACTGCATGAGCCAGGAATAATAATGATGATAATGAACGATATCATTATTTGTACTTCCTTTCCGAAGCGGATTACATCCAAGTTTCATGTGTCATACCCAGGGTTTGCGTGTGAAAGAGTTACCAGAGAGACACTAGTTTGGTTAGAGGTCTGAAAGTAGACAGTAGTATAGATAATCTACCCACAACTGTCGTGGATAATAAAGAGTGTATTTCTTAGGGACTGTTGAAGAGTGTGATCAATCTAACAGTGTTTTATTATGATTTAGTAAAGTCTTAAACCTTTGACATGTTCTTTTTATTCCTGTTGAGGAAAACAAACTGCTGTCAGAAGAAGCTGGACACAAGAAGAATGAGCTGAAAAGCATTTAAGGAGATTCATAATAACGAACCAAATCAAGCTACTGCAGAACCTCAAGCCCCAGGAAATTGAGACTGGAAGAGCAAGAGGGAGGATCCCCAGTACCCCAGACCAGTACCCCAGACCAGTACCCCCACACTTACCGGTGAGCCTGCGGTACGGGCCGAGCAAGGCAGTAACTCTGTTTATTTTGATAATATCTGTAATTGGGAATTTTTGCTTATCTTGCTTGATTTTTGGTTGAACCACTGGAAAGGTTGGACTCTACAATTGGGTCAAAAATATTAAGGTTGTGTGGATTTTTGGAGGAGGAGTCTGTGTGATACGCGAGCAGCTGTTGTGCATCAGCCTCACAACAGCCTTAGTTGGTTCTTATTTCAACGATCAACGATCCATCCATCTCTCCTTCTCTCTGTCTTACACACACACACACACACACACACACACACACACACACACACACACACACACACACACACACACACACACACTTTAAGTGCGTTCACTCTATCTTTCTCACCACTCATTCAAGCTCAGGTCATGCTTCATGAACAAACAAACACAGCAAATTGCCAACAGTCAAAATGAAAAATGTAGGAGTAGGAGCACTTGTTCAATGGAGAGTTGAAAACCAGATACCAATCAAAACTGTCTGTGCTTATCTGTTGACAAACAGGGAGCTGCATAAATGATGACAGACATTCATTGCACTGCAAAACTGATATTTATCATGGAGTTATTTGTATCTGTGGAATCCGCAGAACGCTTCCCTTTAACAAAGGTAACCTTTAAGAGCCTCTAATAGACAGTATTGTCTTTAGACCCTTTTTTGTTTTTCTTTTTACAACTTGTTTTACATTCTACAGTGTCCTTGAGGTTTGTGTTTTGAATTTATCTCAAGTCTATTATGATTATTTTAACACTCAAAGTATTATGAAGAGTTGTTTCATCTTTTTTTTTTTATTTTATTCTATATTTTCTTTTTTTTCTTGTCCAACCGTTGACCCTGTATTAACATACATATGACTAATAAAAATCTAAAATGGAAATGACTAAAACAGAACTGAACCCGTTCTTCCGGTAGGTCATCACTCTGATGAACATTTAAAATCGGTCATAGACTGTCAACCCTCTAGCACCAAAATACATTGAGTCCACAGTGAGTCAATGTATTTTGTCATGTTCAGCATCCTCAAAACGTGCAGAAGAATAGAAGGCAGGGTTACTGTGTCTGTTATAAAAAAACGACCAGGTCAGGTCAATCAGGTCAACCTGTACTTCCTCAATGATGTGCTGAAGACTTTCCATGGTGTTGTGCCGCTGCTCAGAGGCGGAGATTATGTGTGAACTATATGAGATTATGTTCACTCTCAAGGCAAAGATCCAACAACCACAGACAGATTCCTTCTTTGGAACACAGACCAACAATCCTCCAACAGTTTCCAGACCAAAAGACAGCCGCAATCAAACAGGATCTTTCCACTTTCTACAAGGTCGCACTCAACTATTTTGAAAACTGGTATGACTTCTGACGACAACAACCACCAGAAGAATGCATCTCTGTGATGCGCTGGAGGTCATCCAGAAAAGGGGGAAACTGGACATGGATGAACTGTATGAAGAATACTGTGTGACTCTGACGTGCCAGCAGGACATTGCAGAGAGAAGAGCTCCTGCTGTGAAGAAGTGGTCAATCTTGCGTCAAACTAAAAGTATTAAGTAAAGAAGAACATCTAAAGTAGGATTAACTTTATTTACAATAAAGAGTAGAACACTTTGTGGGCCACCAGTGTGGTCCGAGAGTGTAATACCAGGCCGGTGCTATTCATGTGTTTCAGCCAGATGCTCTCCATGGATACTGGAACGAGTGCAGAACCGTTGTGTGGTGGCCTGGCTGCAGTTGTTGCGGTGATGGACAAAACTGAAAAGATTTATTGAAATTATAGTTTTTGTTCACTCTTGACCAGTTGTGATTTGTGTTTAATCTGGTTTTATTTGATATATTTGTTTTCAGTTTGTAGCTTCTTTTTTGAACAATATAATTGGATGTTGTGGCATCACAAGGGGCCATGTATTAGAGGGGTGCTACATTTCCTTCCAAGATCAGCAGTCACACCACAAAATGGCCGCCAATGCACACACTACAGCTCCCAGAATGCCTCACCACTCACCCAGGTGTAGGTGTTGAAGTCACCTAATTGAGGCAGGACTGGAGAGCTGCAGGAGGCAGAAGAGAGGAGGAGAGGGAGAGAGAGCACACGGCTGGAAGGAGCGCAGAGAACCAACGTGGACTGGAGAACTGCTTAAAGGAACGTACAGAACCAGACAGAATGATTCACAGGAAGAAGACCCTGTAGCCTAAGAAACAGGGGACAAGTTTTCTTTTAACCCTGAGTTGCCGGGTTAAAAGAAGAATAAACCTTTGATTTTTGCCTGTTTTTCTTAGTTACATTGCACCACCCCACCCTAGCCTGCCCTAGTGACCTCTCATGGTATTACAGTTAGGAGAATGAACTGAAAGACTTGACATGATTAACGGATGCTGCTTTTGTTAAGTACATGGTTCAAAATCAGTATGTGGTTCTACTAGAAAAATATGTATAACTTCAGCATTATGTTTGGAAGGCACAATAATGTGTAGTGTTGGTGTCTGTTGTTGGAGAAAATATATGCAGGGGTAAAATATAAGAGCAGGAAATCCACTGAATGTAATTATATACAATTTGTGCATCCTTAAATTGAACAGAAACACTTTCGATGCAAAGGAAAGTTCTTTGATCAAAATGTAACAATTTCTAAGTCATCCACTCTTTTTAATGCACCAGTATTATACATGAAAGAATGGAAGCCATGGGTCTGTTCTGTTTTATTGTTCACAGTTTAGGCAGATTCAGTGTTGAGAAGAAGCACTGTACTTTCAACAGTTATTGTGATGGAAAGAGGGAATACATGGCCATAAAAACAATGACATTTAAACTTCCTTTGATGACTATTTACTTGAAGTGGGAGTTTGGAAATAAAATAAAATATAATTGTTAAGTCCTCATCCTGCACATGCTAAAGGCCAAACCTGTGAACTGCTCAGTCTATTGTGTGCACTGCAACCGAATGAGTCACAGGGCAAAGCATAGAGAGGTCAGGACCTAAGGGACAGAATTGAAATTTTTACTTTTTAATTTAATTCGACATTGTATAAGGGGTGACCCCAAATAGTTGACTTTTCGTTGATTCTATCTAAGGAGCCTCACAGTCGAAAGGTCACAGGGACAATGTGGCATGGAAGCAATGGATAATTCATCATTAATTAAAAACAACATGGCTATTTCAAAATCAGAAAGGTAGCACTATCGGAGCCCAAAATATATTTTGAATTTAAGATTGAATTCTCTAAAATCTGCTGGGTGAGGTGCACAGAAACAGCTTTTTACAGCTTGCGTCTCTCCCTCTCTTGCTCTCTCTCGCTCTCTTTGACTGTCCCTTCACTTCCCCGTCGTTTCCCTTCTGTCTGTGGATCGCAACAATGGGGGAAATGGAATTAGGATGGAAAGTTCCATTTACAACCTAGAAAAGCAAGCATTAGAATAAACAGTGTTTCTCTGTCTATCGATATCTGCATCGTGTCAATACTATGGACATGGCCACAACTACACACACACACACACACACACACGAGATGTCCCTTAGAAACCGTCTTATTTGAAAAATGTTCCCACATCCTTTGGGTGCTTTTATTTGTACAGGTTTTACAATAACGGAGGCGGTTCAGGAAGTTCCAAAGTCACCCACACTGCCACTATGCAATCCCAGTTGGGAAATAGATGCACCTTTCAAAGCCTGCCAAAACACAAACAGCACTTTGCTGCGAGCCTTTGGCTGCGATGATACTCAAAGTCAAAGACAGCATCAACCAAATACAACCCTGCAGCATGTCTTTGCACATGAAATATAGTGGAGGATTTACTTCATTAAATCCTTGAAATTGTAAATTTTCAAACTTTTCTATGTAAAGAAATTTCATTTCATCTTGTTGTCTGCTTCAAAATGCACCCATTATTATTTCTAACACCCTGAAGTTGATGCAGCATGTTTCTTTCTCACTACAACAAAGCCAAGAGTGGCAGCAGTCTATCCGTCCACATTAATTATCCATGTCAAACAGTATTTCAGATCATGCTGGTCAGATTTTCAAAAACCTGAATGAAGCAACATTTAAAGGAACATTTTCTTGAAACTTAAAATCCTGACAGCCTTGTCTACTTTGGAAATGAGCTATGTTAGTGTAGCAGCAGAGGAATGCTTTTACGTCTGCCATCGTCTACACCAGTGGTTCTCAAACTTTGTCTGTCACGCCCCACTTTGGAGGAAGAAAAATGTTCATGCCCCACCGCCCCAACAAAATTGTAACAAAATGGTCCGTGTTGAACTATTATTGAAATAACATTTTGTGACGCCTTATGCTCACACATACCAGGAGAATTTTATTTTAAATATGAGCTTTAAAATGTAGCATTCTGGTGTACGCTGAGAAGAAAATTAAGTGATAAAACATTCACTTTAAGCAAAAAACTAATTTATTATTCAGTTATTAATCAGTATTTCAGCTCTATTATTATTAACCTTTAAAAGTTTTAGTGATATAAAAACAAAGATAGCAAGAGTAGCGAGAACCATCGCCTGTACAAATAAAGTGATTAGTTTTCATTAGTGTGGGTTAATATTAACTTCTACTGTTACTGTGAAGCTGTTAGAATTGTGGCCAATCTTCTATTTGCAATTAATATGCATTCAATCCAGTTCAATTATTTAAATGAAAATGATAATCTACTCTGGCTAAGGTAGCTTATCAAGAGTAAAATAATAGCTGTGATTTAACTGTACGTGGGACTGTTGGGACCGGAAGTAGACTGGCTGTGGTCATCACAGTGAACAGTGTCTGTCTGTGTGATGAGAGGACACGTGAGCCCTTGTTGCTGTACTTTATCTCCTTGGAACAGAGGCTGCATTTAGCATACCCTGCCTTATCAATGTATTTAAAACACTGACAGCGTCAAGCTGTACTCACGTCTGTTTAGACCTCCACCTTTATCCAGGCCCAGCTCCACCTTTATCCAGGCCCAGCTCCTTCACATCTCAGCCCTGCGTCAAGCTGCGCTACACAAACAGCCTCCTCTTCCTGAAGCTCTTTGACCTCATCATCTCATCAGTATCTGGGCCTTTCATTCTACTTTGAGTTGAAACAAACAACCTGCAAACTTTAACTTAACCTAGCAAGTCTAAACTGTAACAGTACTTAACATAACTTAAACTTTAACGGAGGGAAAGACGCACGCTGTAGACATCTTAACGCTGATTGGCCAAGACTCGACACGTCACATCAAAGATGTTTTATTGTGAAGATCACTACGTCACCTTTTCTCCTCATCTCACTCCAACCTGAGAAACGCTGGCTGGCCAGTTGACCCCCCCCCCCCCCAAAAAATAAAAAAACTCTACGGATCTACACGATTCACGTGGATGATATATTTTGATTCAAAACGGCGAATTTCGCCGAAAAGCGACAAGTTTGCAGGTATGTATACAATTCTGCATTTCCCCCCGCGCCCCAACTGCAATACCGTCGCGCCCCACTAGAGGGGCGCGCCCCACAGTTTGAGAACCACTGATCTACACAACATCAGTAGTCCTGCAGTCCATCTTCACAATCTCATATCATTGAACTAAAACCACAGACACCATCAGCATTAGGGTTCACCCAAGGGTAAAATGCTCAACGACTTAAAGGGACACCCTAACATCCCAAAATACATATTATTCTTACCTGTAGTGCTACTTAACAATCGAGATTGATTTGGTGAAGTTGCTGCTTTCCCACGCTTAAGTTACTGTGTTGTGATCTTTGTGTTTTTTCTCTTACCTGAAGCGCTATTTATCAATCTAGATTGTTTTGATGTGAGTTGCCTATAGAGCCTGAAGACGTATCGACTGTAAAGATGTCTTCCTACTTTCAGTTACATCAGTTTGACATTGAAACTGCTCACATCAAGCTCGTTGAATTATCATGAGTAACCCGGTCATGATTTCTGCAAAGAGACATTGCTGTTGCTGAGTTTTTCAAAAGTAGTTGCTGGCACTTTGATCTGCACAAGACAAGCGTCACATAGTCCCATCATATTCCAGAGAGAAACTAGGCAATCTGCAAAACTAGACAACTCACACCAAAACAATCAAAATTGATTAAAAGCACCACAGGTAAATTGACAAATGTGTATTTTTTATTTTATGTTGGGGGGTGTTGGCCCTGGCAAACAAGTTACAGACAGCAGGTAACAAGGTAGGTTAGCATTACTTCCAAAGCCAAGAGTTAGCATTTCATAACTTAACTACGTTATTTTATATGGTTGTAAGTTAGAATAGAAAAAGCTCCTTTCAGGACTGACACATGTGGTAGCCTGTGCAACAGCAGCCCTGGATGCCACTATCAAAGTTATAACAATATAGTATGTCATTAAAATGTAATAAAAAAAACCTCATAGCATGTCACAAAAAAGTCTGATTATATCATTACAAAATCTGTTCTTCAAAGACAGAAGACCTAAACTTAATTTTAGTCAAAAATTACTTTTTGACCTACTCTATCATGTTGACATCTGTCTTTGACTTGCAAAGCCTCATTAACTGACTAGATAGTTGTACATTTCAAGAAGAACCTGACAATAGATAGACCACAATCCCTCCGAGGGTTCAATGTTTGTCATCAACTTAAGTGTCTATCTTACCAAACATTATATCTGTACTCGAGTTCTGCAGCAATTCTGAGCTTCACTGTACTTTCCTGCACATTTTATCTGATTCATATGTAGTCACTATGTGTTTAGAGCTTCCTAACAAGTTGCAGAAACTAATATTTCTCCCTCCTCACGGCAGATCCTGTGCAAGTTGTCATGTCTCAAAGGCCCCCATTTGGCAGCCGTTCCATTTTAGCACTGCAGTTGCTTCCATGATAAATTCCACAACAATGTATTTCTGGTATTTAGCATTAC
Source organism: Pholis gunnellus (assembly GCF_910591455.1). Taxonomy (NCBI): domain Eukaryota; kingdom Metazoa; phylum Chordata; class Actinopteri; order Perciformes; family Pholidae; genus Pholis; species Pholis gunnellus. Next base: position 6,037,736 of record NC_136537.1, read on the forward strand.
AGCACAAGTACTCATGTTCACAGAGCAAAATTGACTTCCAACTGTATTCATAAAGCAGTGGAAGTGTGTTTGGTTTATCATCTATTCATTTGGTCCATTTATTATACATAGGAATCATCCTGAATTTCATGTTCAGAAGGACTGTCTTTCTACCTGTCTCCCCTCTGCATTTAAGTAGAAAATCCCTTGTGACTGTTAACATGGTAAAAGCTTGTCTTCAGTCCCAGAGATCTTTAACAGCAGCACCAAGGCGTTAAATAGAGGAGCTCACTAGCACCCAAAGCAATAATAGCCCCGTCATTCTCTCTCCAGTCCTTGCTGCGCTCTCTTTCATTCTGCTTCCCCGACATGTTCCTCCCATCAGAAGTGGACTCATGCCTCTTTTACATGGTTATTGGAGAAGGTCCAATGCCCTCCTCGAAGATTTCACATTTGTCTTCCCTTCTACATTTTCACCTTTTGGAGGACACCCAATGAACTCTGTACTGATCTCGCTCACTCCCCCCCCCCCCCTTGCCTTTCTCTCTTTCTCTCTGTCTTTGCCCAGTGCACCTCAGGTTTTTAAGATCTCGGTACTCAGAGGGTGATTTCATCCTTCACTGGGCCATGAAAGCGCTTTATAAGTACATCGCCACTGCCAGCGCATTAATCGCCTCGGCCATATTGATTTGGCTGTTCTGTTGTGCAAGCCAGCATATGGAAGAGAGGGGGAGAAAGAAAGAAAGGGGGAAGAAGAAGAGGGGGTGCTGGGGAGGGACAGAGATTGGGGAAGGAAATAGTGAGAGCATTAGGATCTAATTACTCTCTGCTCTCGCACGTTTTTGATTACAGCCGGCCTTGTACGGCAGAAATACATTAAATAGAATGTGCTGCAGCAAGGGATGGTGTGCAGAAAGTACATTTTTCTTAAAAAGATGACATTTTATCAATTTTATAAATCAAGAGATGCAAATATAGGGAAACAAATTATTAAGATGTGTTCAAACGGAATGCTAAGCAAGTTGTAGCAGCTGTGTGATTTCGTTCAGTCAATTCAAATAACTTGTTCCAGGCAGCGCAAACTGAGGTGAAGTATCACTAAAGACTAAATGGGTCATGTTTTATATGAATAAATACCGAGAATTTTATGAAATAAATAAATAAGTGACGAAACATAAAAGTGAGAAATAAATAAATAGAGCTTACCAGAACTCTCTACCCCGCTCCTCATCTTTGCTTGAGGCCAGTGCGCTCGAGGCTAAATTAGCTGCTGATTAAACTGTCTGCAGTCGAGTTGCATTGTGGGTAACAAAAGGTGGCAGCTAGGTTTTGACAAAGAAGAAGAATGCGTAGAATGAAAAAGACAATAACTCTGCTTCTGCTGGATCAATTTTGATTATTTTCTTTCGCTGTCCCTCACAATGTTCTGAGTGCAAAGCTTAATGAGTGTGTGCTCTTTTAACCACCATACACACCCCATGATTTCATCTCCAAACTGTCAACACCAACTGGTCCAGACTGGATTCAGACCGACTCAGTTCAAATCACTCTAGCTGCCAACAGCATTTTTACATTTGGCACAATTATAATGTGTCCCAGCCATTAGCAGAGTATGGAGCGACCGAGTGGGATGCTGACATTTTAAAACTGATCATGCATTCCTCTACTATGCTGAAAATAAGTGCAGGTATATCTGTCTCGTAGCTGGTCAAAGTACCTGAGCAGCTGTTATTGCAGAGATGACCCGGGTGGTAACTCCCCTCTCCTTTTATTTGGAGAAAAAGGAGTTTTTTCTTTGACTGATACAAAAAAATGGGATCGTTCCAAAGTGGGGTTATGGCTGACAGCAAAGGGATTTATGGTGAAGATGTCATTTCGTTACTGTGCTTGAGACAGAAAAGAAGAAACATTGGTTTGATTTCTAAGGGAGGCATAATCTTGGGATTGACCTTATTATTCAGCTTTATGCTTTGATCTAACCCAAATAAAAATAGAGAATTTAGAGTGAAAGACAACATGATAAGATAATCGTGGCTCTAATTTCAAAAGTCTTTCTTCAGGGAGTCTTTTTCGCCTCAAACTTCCAAAAATGTAACTCATGGCATTTGTGGAGTTTTACTAACTGCCATAAATGACCTTTTATACTGTAAAGGCTCTGTTACATGCATGAGTGAGTAAAAGAGCAATGAGGACCAAGCTTTTACTCTGATATTTTAAGATATTTCAACAGCATCATAGTTCATATATTGATTTTAAGACAGGAAGCTCCTACAACCAAAATGTCCCTTTCCTCTGAAACCTCTTTTTTCCACATCACCTTCATCAACCAGAATTTAATAACTGAATTGATTATTCTTTCCGATAATTCTCACATTTTTGTAGGACTATTTTGATAATTACAGCTTATAACAGCTTGCCTGTATACGTCATTCAATAGGAGTTGCAAATAAGCAAACTGGTCGAATGATGAGACCGTTTCAACACATGCGAGGGAGTTTCAGCAAAGCGGAAAGAAGAGCTCACAGTGGATACTTGTTCACAAAGACCGCAACTCTCCCTGTCAAACGGCCTCTGCTTTAAAATGCAATATTGTTAATCTGCCACATTGATTCAACAGCGGCTGTCTGAAAATCCATATTTCATAGAGCAGAAGGCTCGGGGAGCGGGAGTCAGAGATTTAGCTCCATTTTGCTGTGGTGGCATTAAAAACTGCTGAACTGTTCACTTAAAAAGGGGAATGAGACTGAATGGAAGTTTTGAAATATGGTATTCCTGTACCCTTCATGTGGACATTACAGCTTAAATTACTCAACAGACTGTGTTCGCAGTAGCCAGAGGAAAGACTTAGTGCCATCAACCTCCAATTGAGGAACAATGAAACCGGAGACATTATCATGATTGGCTGCAGCAGCACCAGCAACGCTGGACTATTTGAATGTCATTCCTGTATACTAGTGCAGCACTGCATTTCTGCTTCTTGTAAAGCAAGCAAGTCATTATTATACAGCCGTAAAATTATATTTTCGTTGCTTGCTCAGAGAAATGACCTATAACCGTACAAAACTAAATTAGAAGTTTTGCTGCTTTGTATTTCACCAGAGTTTGCGTTATAAAGTGTGTTTTCATCCACCTGAGTGGAACGCTTCAGCTCACATGAGAAGGTCAAACATGGCAGCAAATGAAAAGACATGAAATAAACAGAAATGCTGTATTTCTATCACGTTTTATACATTATTTGGAGGTTGTCTTTCTGGTGCTCTTTTAATTACATCATCTTGTGGCGACTTCTTCTTCTTCTGCTAATAGTCTAATGGCACCTAAATGGAAAATTTGTGTCAACAGCTGTTTATGCGTCCAACCTAGTATTCAAAATCAGTAACAATAGTGAATGGTAAGGCACATTCAATCGCATTTTCTATATGGGAACATGGATAAAGGCCCTGCACATCCATGTTACCTCTCACAGGTGATTTTAGTTACTGTGACTGATTGGACCTCATCCTCGGACTGTGCAGGCGTGTTCAGGCTGCCTGCTGTGTCCCACATCCATCGTTATTTACTACACGTATCTACACATATAAGATTTAAATGTACATGACAGCTAAAATTGAAAAGTTGGGGAGTTACTTTATCGCTTTAGTAAAGCTCAAAGCTAGCACGATACACCGCTACATTAACACTTTGGTTGAATGTAGCAAGCTATGATACAAGCTAATCAGAAAAAGTTGACTCTGTCTTCACACACTGCTCCTGTCTATTTTTCAAGTGTTGGAATCAATTGAAAACTTCAATACTCATGAACAATTCAATTAATTGTGGGTTCTATGACAGGATTTATGGCCATTTTTTCAGTCTACATCTCTCACTGATTGGCTATGCTACTATGACATGTTAGCTATGCTATTGTCTTCAATTACAAGAACTGAACTTTCCCCAAAACCAATACATAGACAGGCAAATGCACAAAGAATGGATTGCGGCCGCTGACCATATCTGCCTGGTCTCACGGTCCAATTCAAAAAAGAAATGTTGCTATTGATATTACAGTGGAAACACGCCTGTAAAGTTATGTACCGGAGTGCAATTTGCCTTTTTTTTTTGCATCTATGTGGCAAAGTGTAAATATCGCCTCTGCACCAAGAACATAGGCCGAACAATGGCAGAGAATTTAATTTTCAGGCCGCACACTTGGGATTTAAAGTCGGGGCTTGACACCCTTATTAATGTCACTGTAACTGTGTGTGGCATTTAGCGCTGGTCTTTGTGAAGTTTTTTGAAGTTTTTGCAATGAGGCTCATTTGCATCGAATTTTTGCAGCATATTTCGTGCATATTACTTAATTTAAATACATGCGCTATTTACTTAGCAGTGCAGTTCGGGGTTGCTTTGAGAATAACTTACATTTTCTAAAGTCTCCCCAAAATGTTTCCAACAATCCGTCACATACGTTGATACAATAAAATGTAAATTAAAAAACACATTTGAGACATCTGGTCTCACTCAACTGCAAAGATTACTGAGGTCAGGTTGAAATCCAGAATGAGCAGCGTTTAGATGTTTTTGCAATGTCCTTCAGGACATCCCAGAAGACTTTAGGTATCACAGTTCATCGTGAACACTCTCTCAAATATCCCAACACTAACGGCGGTGAAATCCAATAATGCTAGCCTGTCACATCAATTCAGCATCAGCAAATCTATATTTTCCCCACAACATCAGTTACGTCTGACGGACCAGTGCGCGGCTGAGCCAGTAACTCAGGCAACCTTGAGTTTCCATCAGGAAATAGAGACTGTTGCCTGAGTGCTTATCTAGTGAGGGTGAAAACACACAAGTGCAAATGCTACAAACAAGGAGAACTGAATTGAAAGAAAATACATTTTTACCAATATTATTTCTAAGGTAATGAACGTGAGTATCTGATTTTCTGAGGAGATACCCTCATGAGAAATTCAAAGGTTTCACTTATTGTTGCATTATGCTGCAGGAGTAAATGTGATGTGTTCACCCAAATCAAAATGTCCTCTTTGTTTTCATGCCAATCTGGCTATTCATTTTCCAGATGTACAAACGAAAGCATGAATGGAGAAAATCACATAACCTCTGCTTCTTGGCAGAGGGAAAGTAGAAACTGTCGAATAGTTACATTTAAGACCAACATTCAGATAGCGTAAACACAAAATAATCAGGCTCTACAGCAGCTATAAGAGCTCGCCTAACTGGACTCTTAACTTTGCCTCTCTCTTGAAAGGACTTGAAATATGCGAGTGGCCGTTAATGTCTGCCCATATGAAATAATAGATATTTATTTGTGAGCATGGTTTATCAAGTAAAACGTAAATCTGACGTAAATCTGAGGCCCATAGTTGGGAGACGTCAGAAAAACCATGTTGTGAAATTATGACAAGACATTTAAAATGTCTATTAGGAAGATTCAGCATTCGTCCTATGCCCAGATTAGACCACGTTCCCCTGAAGGACGATAAACAAAAAAATTAGAGTTTACTACCGTATGATTATTTCCCCAGCATCAAAACATTTATCTTTGGATAAACACGTCAACCAAACTCCAGCATTAAAAACCTTTATCCCTGGGTAGACTTTGTATAAAATCCACGTGAAGAGCTCTGCACACCTACATTCAACTCCCTCTTATGATGAGTTAAGCAAATTCAGTTTAATTGAACCTTTAAAACATATCTGCAATTGCCACCTGGCAGACCCTCCTCAACACAGCTAAGACAGCAATGAAAGGCCTCCTGTTGCATCCCCTCGCTGTGACTGCTGTCTGTATGAGTGAACACATGGCTGGATGTGTGTAGGTGGTCCTCACCATGGTTCTGAGTGTTTGCCATTCGCTCTCTCAGACTCCTTGCCAACGCGGTGTCTAAACCTGGCAGTGGATGCAGGCGCTGCTGGTGCCTCTGTGGACGGTGCCACTGCATCGTGTTTCTCTCTGTCTCAATGTCACCCTTCGTGGCACTGTTCGTTTTTTTGGGTTCACCATGGAACATATTGTTGGCTACGTCAAGGTAAGGGGTTTTTTTTCTGGCTTGGGTCTGACTGGGCCTATACCCAGTTGTATATATTTTTCTCTACACAGTGCTTTTACAGGAGGAGTTTGTCATTTCGAGCAATATGCTGTCACTGTGTTACCGGGGAGAACATTGCAAGGTCATGTACACTTATTAAATCTCCATCATGCTTCACTTTGTCTTATATTGTGTTTAGTTTTCCTGTGGTTTAGGTTGTTGAATGCCATATTTCATTTGTTTGTAACATCGACTTCTATCAGTTCGACGAGTTCAAATGTTCTATGTAAAGTCTAATGAAAAACATGAATATAAATGAAGTTATATAATATAAATGAGCGTTATATGAAATGATATACAATGTAAATAAATATATATACATATATGTCATATTGTCTACACCAGGGGTGTCAAACATACGGCCCGCGGGCCGGATCCGGCCCGCCACGTCATTTTATGTGGCCCGCGAATCCGCCAGCAAAAAAAAATTAATTTAAAAGTCGGACAATATCCGTTGTATCGCGCACGGCGGAGCTCCTCCCCGATCCGCGCGCGCACACCTCCACCAGCGTATGTGGCAGCACCAGCAGCAGCCCCCCCCCCCCCCCCCCGGCCCGACAACCAGCCCTTTGGGGGCAACCATGATGCTGATGCGGCCCCAGAGCAACAATGAGTTTGACACCCCTGGTCTACACTAAAGGAATGATTCAACATTTTAGGAAATATGCTTATTTTCTACAGAAATTTAAGATGAGAAGATCGATACCACTCTCGTATCTGTGCACGGACCAAGAGGTTTGAGATTAGCTTAGCATAAAGGCAGGAAGCAGCCTTCCAACACTTCTAAATGTGTCTCGTTTGTTCCATTCGTACACAAACGGGAACGCAAAAACATCAAGATGTGTTTTAACCTCTTGTCGTCGCTGTCGGTTTGCCAGTGCAGTGGAGACACAAATATTTCCCAAAATGTTGAAATCTTCCTTTAAGAACAAGCACTGTAAGTATGGGAAATACTGTTAAGCAGACATGCTGGTGGGCATATAAACTATCCGTGTATGCTTTTGTGTAACACATGGGATGCTTTAAGCTGCCATTTTATCTAACATCACCGAAACTGCAGAAGCCTGGATATTTCCCTGAACTTGGTCAACCCAGAGCCGATTCGTTTATGATTTAGGCCTTAGTACCGCTCCCATCGCAGCCTTATCGTCAGCGTTTTAGCACCCTGTTCCCAATAGAAACATGCTGGATGGTAGATGGCACTTTTGTTACTGTGTTAAAAAATGTTCCTGGCAAAGTCCACCCGACCTGACAAGAAGGTGATATGCAAAGCTCCAGTGTAGTAATCTCCCATTCAAGACCCGCCTCTACTAAACATGAGCTCTCGGTCTCGTTTTATCTGACTCTCATGCCCAGCAAGGACTTTGACATTGAATAGATATCTACACTTATATTTACTGCCTGCAGCTACTTTCAAAGCAGGCTTGCTCCCAAAATGGAAGCGGAGCCAACTTTTTACAACGTCGTATTTTGTTAAGAAAGTTGTTCTGCGTTTGGGTCAAATTTCACCAAGTGTTGCTCGTCTCTGCCAGTCAAAAGCTTGCGTGTCGATTGCCGTGGAGGAGCGGTGAAAAGGAGCAGGGAGTACTTTAACGCCTCGCTGTGATAGCATTCTATGAAAGCTGAAAAGGAATGAAACGATTGCTGAGGCAAATGCAAACGAAGCAGAGTTCTGCTGGCGCGAGCTCGTGTCAGGTTATCTGGCTGGGAATGACAAGGCATGTTTTCTGGTGGAAATCGCTCCTTGCTTTAGATAACTTCTGGTGTAAAAGGCCAAACAGGAGCTGTGATAGTGAGGGCACTGAGTAAATGTCAGCCTACTCTACTGCATATCAATAACCTTTTAACAATTGCAGTTTGCAATCTGGTGTGTCGGCGGTGCGGAAAAGGCAAGAGATGTTCGTATTGAAGTTTTGATACTCTCTGTTTACACTAATGTTTCATTCATTTGTTAGAGTCTACGGCCGTCTCTGTGAGGCTATAATGCTTATGGTGAAGAAGAACTAAATAGTAAGATGGATGAAAGTTAAGGTCCAACATTTGTTTTTGAGCTTCAACAGTGGCAGTGAAGTAAATGTGATCGATGGCGCTGTCACTTTACCTTTATACACTTTCCCTAACTGTTTCACAACCTGTTGACATCTCTGTATTTATCATTTATCTCATTACACATACAAATATACTACATTCCTGTCTACATTCAGTTTGTTTGAATACATTTTATTTGATACAGTTTTATGACAATATTAACGGGCATTGAGTATTTGAGTATATGGTGTTAATGTGTGACAGAAAGGCTGTAAGAGCACCTTTGAGTTAGCACATAATGACAGATTCAACATGTAGATATTTAGCAGGCATTATGTATTGTGGTTGTTGTCATCACCCGACAGACATTCCACACCCTAGGTCACATGATGAACCTAAGCCCCTTCAATTGGCTGATTTCATTTTGTGACACCACTACTGTTGATGTGAAGAATGTCCCTCCATGCTCAAGTCACCAGGTGATGTTTGCCATGTTCACCATATGAGTTTAGACTATTTGCACGCGAACATTTGCTGATATGCAAGTTATCAATAGAAAGGTGCAGCTGAGGCAAATGGACACGTCGCCAGTTTTTGGTAATTAATTACATAAGGATATGTTGCCGTGGGCACAATAAATGTGTGTAGCAAAATGTGTTGCAATCCATCCAATACGTATAGACTTAGCAGCTAATGTTGCCATTCCTAGAGCCATATTGTGGCCGAAAATAATATCACTTATTATTACTTGGTGGTGTATTTCCCTCGAAAGGTAGAGTGAATCCAGCCTCACATGTTTCCAGTACCATGCAATCTAGTTTAAAGTTGAAGTTTTCAATGAAGCTCTCAGCTATCTAGTACATTGTTCTGTGATTGCAATGTAATGAGGGCTTACAGTGACTAACAAGCAGAAATTGTCATGTTTCCAGCAACAGAAGCCTACTAATAATAATAATAATCATAATAATTTCCTGAAAATGTAATCAATTTGCAGTTAACATGAAAATGTAATACAACGCTATAATGTAATTTGACTAATGTTATGATAACGTTTTTACAGATAATCTAATATCTTATTACGTTATCAGGAATTCATTACATTATCTGGTGGGCAATTCTTTTTACCATTCTGAACGGATTAGGGTTAAATTTAGGGCACATTTTATTACATTTTCAGCACAGATTTCAAAAGTATGAAGTTGCAAACTATAAAGGAATCCAATGAAGAAGGTTGAGTAATGTGGGCACAGCAAAAGTACACCGTAACACTTCAGCACAATCAGCACACACTGATGATATGAAGGTGGATTTCTCCTTAGGATGCAGAAGAAAGCAGCAACACAAACAACTACTTGGCAGTCTCCTTCTGCCCACGACCCTGACTAGGTTAAAGAGAGGAGCAACGGACAGGGAATCGACTGTACAAGCAGCCGGACTCCGCCTATTAGCAGCTCCAGTGTCTGGAGCCAAATTGGAAATGCCTCCTGTTCCTTAACATAGTCATTAACCTTGTTATTGTGTCTGCACAAAGGCTAACACTTGCAGGATAAGACTGAGTCCTGCTCTTATTGACAGGAAGGCACACGCACCCACTCAAGTGTTTTTTAATGTATAACGTGATGACACAGAGGCCTACTCGTGTATTTGGAACATTCAAACGCAACCTTTGATAGGCTTGTGGCCATTTTTTTTAACCACACACACAAACACAGATGGCGTTCTGTGACGACAACGCAGCTAATCCACAGGGTTTGGCCAGACACAGCAATCATACACAGGCAAGGCATACACACAAACTCACATACAAACACAGTATCGTGCCTTCACATAAAGTTTAGGACACAGCATGACGGACAAAATGTCATTGCATTCTCTGAGAAGAGTTTGACCCATGACTAATGAAACATACACACGCATGCACAAATGCACTTGGATACACTATAAGGTCATTGAGTAATATTCGAACAGTCTTAAGGCCATGACCACAAGTCTATTTGTGGCATTTTCTTACATAATATATATATATATATATATATATATATATATTTTGGGAAAGAAATTCAGTAATGACAAAAAGTGTCAGCTACATTAAAAACTATAATACATGTCAGGCCCATATGCTTTCCATTATCTAAAGGGAACAATCACAGTTGCTAGAGATCCGTCTTTATGATCTCTATCCTCATCCACCCAGCCATCCATTGTCATCCGCTTGTCCAGGGCAGAAGGCTAAGAAGGTTATTCCAGATGGACCCTATCCACAGCAACGTTTTGTAGATCTTCCTGTGGAACCCCAAGGTGTACCCAGGACAGATGAGATATATAATCCCTTCAGGGAGTTGTGGGTCTACTCAGTGCTTCTTACCTGTTGGGTGGGCCCGGAAAAAAAACTCTAATGAGAGGCACCCTGATCAGAAGTCCCAAACCACCTCAGTTGGTCATTTTTGATGCGAAGCAGCAGCTTCTCTACTCCAGTCCATCTTCATTTCGACCCGCATCTATGGTCATGAGCTTTGGACTGTGACCAAAAGAACAAGATTGAAGATAGAAGCTGCCGAAATGAGTCTCCTTAGAGAGGAGTGTGAGGAGCTCAGACGTTCCGGGATGAGCAATATACCCTTTTTAGGGATGATATTAGATGAGGCGTTTTTAATTACACAGCAACGTCCCTGGGCTCAATTTGTCCCCCATAAAATCAAGGGCATGATCAATATTGCCGTCTTGTCGGTCTGTGAAATGGGAACGTTTAAGTACTGTAAGCTAATGGTATTTGTAGCACAGCTGCCAAAGGGGGAGACTGCAGCTGTCAACAGGATCAATTTAGATGATATCTGTTCTGTTCAGTATACCACACAGCACTCACCAGTCAATGCAATTCCACCTTTGAATGCAATTATTAGGTTAATGGAAAAGTGATATCAATTGTGTACTTTCTTAATTGCCTTATTATTCATCCATAGGATTTTTTTCCTTAACAATGTTATTTGTCTATGTAATGAAAATGGGCATGTTGCTTTTTTTATCATTGATTTTTGTGTCCACACATTTTTCATAACATGAAGGTTGCCATTTGACATTTGTTAGGACATTTTCATACCAAAACACTCCCCAAGCAACCTACCCCACCCTACATCAGTTGTTGGACATGGTCTATTGTTGATGCGGTCCAGGAATGGGCTCCATGTTTTTGCTTCCCGAGAGTTTAAGCATGACTGGTTCGTAACCTGCTATGTTGCATGTTGGTTCCAGCGCTTGCAAGATAAGGGAGTGACTGTTTTCCAAATTAGTAAATGTTTCTAGCACTCAATCTGGGGTACAGCTTTCACTGTATTATTTATTTCCCCCCTTAGTTGGAGCAGTGACTCTCTTCCCCCCATATCTCACCAAAAGTTAATCACATTCATAAATGTAGCTCTTGTAGCGCCACTTCGCTTGATGCCGAGGGTACCAGCTGACGGCCCTGTGGAATACGTTGACGTGAATTCCAAAAAAGAAAGTAACCCTCTGTAAATGAGGCATGCAGAAGCAGTTGATTCCACAGAGATGTGTTCTCTCACTCTAATTAAAGTTTACATTTAGGCATTTGGCAGACGCTTTTATCCAGAACGACCTACAGTAAGTGCCAGAGTGAAGATTCCTTCAATTGAGTAAAGAGCCCAATACTTCAGAGCGCAATGAGCAGCGAGTTCTGCATCAGTCAAGAAGGGTAAATAGTAACATCTATCCTGTCAGCGGTCTGAAAACATGGTGTAACAGCAAGGACGCGAGGCTCTGCAGTGCTAGCAGGGGGTGAAGCAAGAAGTCAGGGTCGGGTGAAAGTCTTGAGGTGAAGGAGAAAAGCGGAATCGGAAAATAATTGATTTCCAGTAAGTGATGTCAAACAGACACAAACTGTGCGGCCCTGATCAATGTGGGAACATCATCTGTGAAGGTCTAAAAAGGAATGGAGGGAGGCAAACAAAGAGAGAGTTACAGACTTGAGCTTTTATACAGGAACGCTTTGGAACAGGGGCTGAGCAGAGCGCTTGTTCGTGCACCAACATGTGCTGTGAGTAGAAAACGAGGAGGATTGAACAGCGGCTGGAATGTGGGGCTTCTGGGATAGTTGGTTGAGTTATTTGGTTGGAGGTTTGAGTGCCAAAACATTTAAAGGGAACCCATTTCGAACACATTTGTGGAAACAATATACTAGCTCCAACCCTCCTGGTGGGCGTTGGCAGGTTTCTGACGTTAGAGAGTTGTGTTGTCATGAGACACCAATAACTATAACTGTACCTACGAATATTTTATTCAAATATCTTTTTCCTATATAGTATTTTCCATAATTTGCCATTTAAGCATCCTGTCCTTTCAAAACATTCAGCAGATTCAAGAAACAAGCTTCCACTTGGACAGTTAACACTAGTTTCCCTAACATTTCTAGTTTGTTAGTATTCACACTAAATGTTACTTAACAACTGCTCAATGTTGTACTTCATAAAAACAGATGTGGATCTGGCTAGCATAAGCTGTCTGTCTTTCATGGGTCCAGGTATGATGATGGCAACTGTCCAGACTATCAGAGCTCGATGGAAAGGGGATTCAGTAACCTCTCGTGAATGGAATCACAACATGTAAAATAACTTTTTCAGACAAAAAAAAAGCTTTGATTTAGGCAACAAAACCACTTCATCATCTTTTAAGAAAACATCATGGTTGGATTTGAAATAGCTACGCAAACTAAGGAAAATGCGGAAAACATGTCACAAACATCACTTAATGTAACTTCAAATTAACTTAACCACACTTTAGGACACGGGCGCCGATGTCGAACACCCCTCACCTGGTTGAAAGTCCCTTCCAGCTCCTTGCTTCGGCCTTTAGATTAAGTCATCACACTCCCAAAGCATTTTCTCTTAGTGTCTAAAAAATGACGTAAATTTCAAAACTACATTATAGTTATTTGACAGCCCAGTGTGTCTCATACGGATGCTAAAGGGTGCCCTGTGCCTCGGTGTCAGATACCGAGGGGTGTGACAATGGGTCGGTATTTGTCGCCCTGGGTATGAGAACGATTTATTGGAATTATTTGAGTGACACCCACACAGATATTGCAACAATCAAATTACTGAACAAACACTGTCAGTCTGTCCCAAACGTGTATGGCCTCTGGAGAACACTAATGGGGGTGTCAGTCATTTCAGAAAATGTAAAAATGTCATGTTCTTTTTGTTACTCACAACTCAGACTGAATAAGTACACTTATAAGCAGGGACAGTTGAAATAATCAGGATATATATTGAATCCTAAGCATAAATTAGTTTTAACTCTCCTTTTGATTTAGACCTTTCCAGCTAAACATGTCTCACTTTGAGAACCCAGGGATTGTGTGATGACCCCCCCCCCCCCCCCCCCCCCCCGTGCGGAATCGAGAATCGTAGTCGGCTACAACAGGAAATACATTCAGGCACAACTGAAAAGCATTTTCTGTAAAAGGAGTGCAGAAGCTGCAGCATCTGGTGTTACAAACGCATAACGCCACAATGGAGAGAGGCCATCTCTGCTGCGCTGTGGGCTGAATGTGTGTGGGAGCCCCTGCTTCAGCACAGTCCACCCCCAACTAAATTATTTCACCATCTGGATGACTGACTGAAATTACGGATGAGCTTCTCATCCCTGCTGGTGATTCTGTGTTCCTCCAGAGACAGTTTCACAAATTAATTCAGACCAGAAAATGGACGAGTTTTAAAATGCCTGTGAACATGTTTCTCTCGCTGTCTTTTCAAGCCTTGCTAGTATTTACTACCGCGATACCTCGAGAATAGCTGCTGTGTACAGTGTTTGCTAGCCAAGCTGTTAGCGATTATCTTAATGCTTCGTCCATACTCAACTTAATTCAGTGCTATCACGGCATATTTAGAGTTTTCACTCGCTTGTGGAATTATTAGATCCACCTCGCTCAAAAGTAATGCCGTCCAAAGCCCTTTGTGAGGAATTACAGGATGCGGTCTGTAATAGATATAGACATTCAGCAGGGACAAAGACAAAATTGTCCCCAGGGGGGGGGGGTGAGAGACGTGAGACAAAGTTACTGCATGAGGTGAATTTGAGTCAAAAGATGTCCTCTTTCTTTGAGTCACAACTCTGAAAATGCAGATATGATCCTCGTGTTAATACCTTTCGATGTGACCTCATGTCTAAACTGAACTAGCAACATTTCTTTAGCTAATAAAAAAGGTTGGTTTCGTATAGTGTAACCGCAGGTCGATGCTGGCGCTGTTACAGTACAGAGATGCAGTCGCTCCCTTCATCGTACATTCTTTATTTTGCTGCTTTTCCAGAGATTTCCAGTGAGCACGATTCCCCCAACGGACACCACGACGTAGACGGAGCACGAGATGATGACATGCTGTACAGGTGGAGAGTTGCCTTCTGCTACCTCGCTTGTGTCACTTGAGCCGAGCCGAAGCACCGCGGAGGAAATGAGACCGAGAGAGAAAAGGCGGGTGGAAGGAAGACGAGCGAGCGAGCGAAGAGGGAATAAGAGGGCAAAAAGAGATTAACGAGGGAGGAGAAAAATTGGAGAAGTAAGGTGTATACGACAAACGCGGGAGAAAGGAAAGAGACGAAACGGAACAAATTGGATGGGATTTCAGAAGTGGGAAGACATAAATTGAGGAATGTGAGAGACGCGTGAGGAGAGAGGGAAGAAAGGACACAAAAGAGCGATGGAAGAAAAGACATTATTACCTTTTGATTTGGAGCCGCGAGCAGTCAGAGCAATCATCATTGGCTCTCGCCTGCACAACACACACATAAAACGCGCACGTTAACCAGGCCCATGCACTGTGATGTTGTGTATTCACAGTAGCAGGTCTGGTCTAATGATACCCCTACTGGGATAGTAGCCTAATATATCACTGTGGAGGTGTGTGCGAGTGCCTCACTGATGATTATCTCTCGCTGCATAGAAATACTGGACACACATGCTCACACGCTTTCTCTCATGTGCCTGAAAATGAAACAGCGATGGCTTACTTATGATTGTGAGAAATATGCTATTCACTGCTCAATAACTCATTTGCCAAAAAAAAAAAGTGATTTATGATAGACCCCCAGCAGCCACCCTACACCGAGCTCCTATAGTCTACATTTCAGAGCTAGAACACTTTTTTTATCATCCTTTTTCGAAGAAATAAAAAGTGTGCACCTTGGTCTCAGCTTTGTCATAAAATCCGAGCGCAGGCGGCAGGAATGTGGCTCAAAACAGTTCAGCCGACTTCACCGGCATTTAGTCGCGGAGCAGAGAACGTCTGAGCAGCGAACGGAAACGATTTGCGCAGCACTGCGTCACACTGTCCTCTCCATCACCTTTCTCTATTTCCTTCGCAGCTGGTTATGTTGTTTGTAAAGGTGTGTAGCCTGCTCATCCTGCATTTCTCTGCGCACAAGGACAAAGCTCCTCACAAAACAAAAGTGAGTGATGGATGGAACCGCTGATGTTTTAGGCCTGGACGCAGCAGCATTTAAATAGCAATAATCCCGTTCATTTCACTTGGGATGAATGGAATTAGCTGCAAGTTCAAATTTGGTGAACTTTGACCCATCAATTTGCACCGTTGACCAAATATGCTGTTTTGACAGTGCCGACATTATAGGGGCCAGAGAGCGTACCGAAAATTGAAAAACCTGTGTTTCACCAATAACTTTTATTGAATAAATTGTGTGCAGTGGTCCCATTAGCGATCAAGCTAAGCTAACCAGTTAATGAGTTTGCTAACTGACCATTAGCAAGCTTGGTATCCCATCTGGCTAGCAAAGTAGAGACTGGCAAGACCAGATACAGCAGTTCACAAACTAGCCTTGGGAGAATAGTGGCTATGTCCCGACCTCTATGGTTTGATGCAATGACTGTTTATAATATCAGTCCAAAACTGTTTCCAAAGCAGATCACAGTGTTAGGATGTGTAACTTGGCCTCCTGTGAAATCTTTGCTCAGAGAGCGTGCAGAGTGCTTTGAAAATCTGAGAAAATGGAGGGTAAACAGTAAAGTAAGAGGAAAAATAGCATGAATGGCCACACATCTAAAGCATGACGAAGCAACTAACTTTCAAGAAGTCATTTAAAAGTTGTTATGACATTATTATTTTTAGATAATTAGCCTACGCCCCCAAATGCAGGTTGTGCAAAGAAAAAACAACAAAAGCATAAGGTGCTCATTCCTGACAGAACTTTGAAAGTGACTCCAGAGTTCCGACCCACCTCCTGCCCCTCCTTTATGCAAGGAAGGTTTTATGAATCAGGAAAATATGTAATGAGAAACTTATTGTTCACTGTAACTTTGCAAGTCAAAAGGGTCAAGTAGTTGCACAAGGTTTCATGCAGGAGGTAGATAGAAAACCTGTGAGAAAAAAGAAAAGCTTCCTCATTCATCAGAACATCACTGACTCTTTGAATCCAATAGAATTGTGTTGCAGAAATGTTTCTTCCAAGCTAAACGAATAAATATTCAAATATAACTATAAAAGAGGCTGCTGGCATTGACAAATCCACAGAGAATTACCATCAACTCTGCAGCTCTATGGGGCATTTTTATTTTATTGTTGTGTTTCAACCTTCTATGAAAGAGCTAAAACGAGAGACATTGTAGGCCAGGGAACCAGAAACATGACTCCAAAAGACTTCTGGATCAGCCATAATAACTCAGAAGAGTAGTACTGAATTACAACATGTTTTCTTATACTCATGTGTTTAATCACTATACGTTTGTTTTGTGCATACACTGAAAAGCTTTACATGCCGATACGGTTTAAAGAGTGCTTTATAACCAGCGTTAAAATAGATGTTAAAACATAGATTCAACAGGTTTTTAATCCATGGTAGTTTTGTGGTAGTATGGGGGCAATACAGCAAGCAGTCAGCCGGTCCACCACTTTGGATTTGAGTCAAATGTCTCAATACCTGTTGGATGAATTGCCACACAACTTGATTTCAATATCGAAGGTCCACAGAGTCACAGTTTAAGCAGTGAGTTATTTCAATATTTATCGAATTCACTGGCACAAAAATGGCAACATTCATCGTCCCCAGAAGATAAATCCTTGTGATTTTGGTTGTCCCTGTGATCTAGTCCCACCTGGAGGTTGCCATTTTTGTTTTAGAGTTAAATGTCTTAACAACTGTTGGATGGATTGCCAGTAAATTTGTTGCAGTAGGGTGGTTTATACAGTAGCTGAACAGTTGGTAAGGTTTGAACAACATTTTTAACCGAGCCAGTCCGTTTACTTTTTTGCGTATAATAAGAGTTTTAACCAGGCTTTTCTTTTCTTTTTTTTGCGAGCAAGCTGAAGAAAGTATGGAAAATAATAACGTGAGGTAATTGTATGCTAATGTGGGCAAAGGTGCCTGGAGGGTAAACAGGTACACAGCAGGAGAGTCAGGAGGTGAGTTGGGGAATCAGCTCCCATCTGCTGCAGCACTTTAGAGGCCGTGGACTTTACCACTGTGGACAAGAAAGGACAGGTGCTGGAGGTCAGAGACGGACGGCCCGGAGCATCTGTATTTGCATTCAGAAAGAGTCATTTTTATTTGTGTGTGGGGTGTGTGCATGTCAGAGGGACAGATGCTAGCGTAGCGGGGGCACCGTCCCCCTGACAGGTGACAACTCTAACGGCTTTGAAAACCGTATGGCCAACAGAGCGGGGTCACATTGTTAGTTAAATACTTTCTGATTTTCCAGGGACGCTGACTTTAACCTGTCTGACATGCCGTGGGGACACTGTTAATTAGGTTCTTCAGGAAGTGCTGGCAGCGCTTGCATAGTCCACGGCAAACAGTCGACATTTTGAGGCCTAGTAATCAGCCAGGCATGCTTATGAATTTAGTGCAAAGAAACTAAATGTGCTAAAGTGACTCCTACCTCTTACTGCACTAGATTATAATATATGTAAGAGGACCCACCGTCACGTAATGCTGCCATTGGGAACACATGACTGTCACTTTATTCATGCTCATAATAATAATGAATTGTATTTAATAGGCGCTTTTCAAAAAAAATTCAAAGACACTTTACAAAGAGGATGAAATAGCACGAAATATTTAAAAACAGACATCATAGAAATAGACATCATAGAAACAGACATCATAGAAATAGACATCATAGAAACTGACATGTTACGTAATCTGTGGAAGTTTCCGACAGTTTCACATGATGAAAGTTTCAGGCGTGTTACTTGCAAAAGTAAAATAAATACATCTTTGGATATAAAAAAAAACTTCAGAGAAAGAATATTCACATGGGTACAGTCAATGTGCTTTTACTCGGGGAGATAATGGAGGATTTTTCTTTTAAAAGAATGAAGAGGAAGGGAGAGGGTGGGTGGGATATCAAACATATTGACAATGCATATTGTTAAATATGAGTAAGAATATCATAAGATTATGATCATTAAACCTATTTTTATGTGTTTAGGTCGGCGACAGGTTCCCTTCTGTGAGGATAACGTCAGTGTCAACAGCATTTAATCTTCCATTCGATTTCCATCCAACTTGTCAGTCTTCATTCCCAGTCCTTGAACAGACGTGGCCTTAGGCCAAACCGAAGGGCACAGTTGACAAGGACGTGTAGCTGCTTTCATCACTCCCCAGGTTTTGCTCGGAGTAAATGGATAAGTGGCCCAAAATGTGAAAGTAAATTCTTCTTTCACCTTGGCTGATGATAAGTGCAGAAAAGGTTTATCATGATTCTGGAACCGGTCCAGTGGGTGCCATTTTGTCGAGCACCACTGCAAGAAAATCTCACCCGAAAAACAAGGTTGAGGTGGCTGGCAGAGAGGAGACCAGAGGAGCCAATACTGACTGATAAACTACAGCGACAGTTATTTACTTCAATATCGTTTTAATCCTTGCACTGGGCTAAGGAGGGGTACAAGCATTGCTCCCAAGTGCAGTTAATCATTTTTAATCACACTGCTTCTTTGACAGAACATAAGATAGATTTTTTAAAAAGCTGTCGATTCTTTGGCTTCTTTTTGTTAGTGAGAAGTGTGATATCACTCTCATGTCTGTCCATTGACTATGAAGTGACTACTAGCAGTCGGTTAGCTATGATTAGCATAAGGTTGGAAAGAAAGGAAACCAGCCAGCTCTGTCTAAAGTTAACAAAGTCTGCCTGCCAGCACCTCTAATGCTCACTTATCAACAGTTTAGGTTATATCTTGTTTTGTTTTTTTATCTATGTAACATGTGAAAAATAACTTGGGGTTTTACAAGGAGTTATGTTTTGGACCATTTATAGGCTGGGTGCTCGCTGTTTTTGTCTATTACCAGATTTTATGCAAAGCTAAGCAATCAAAATACCATTCTTAAAAATGTATTAAAGTGTACAGAAGGGATATAAACCCACCAAGAAAAGGCAAAACTAAACTGGAGCCAAGGGTTTGTCATGTTTGCAACAGGCAGGAGACAGGAATTGGAGAAAAAACGATTTATTTTCCAACTAGGAATGCAAAGTAGAAACTGGCAACAAATGAACCCACAAAGAACAGACAAGTATAAACAAACAAAAAGCTAATTACCAGACAAGGCACAGCTGGAGTGGGCGGGGAAGTGGCATAAGGAGGGAAATGTTATGATTGAGTAACAGGACAACGAGGACGGGCAACACAAAGGCAGGGCTAACGAGGCAAACAAGGTGTACAAGGGAAGAAATGCTCGGCAGGGCAACGGGTCAATATATAAATAAGAGTGAAAACCTGACATTTCTCATAGAAAGCTGTGAAAATGTTTTAGGTTGGACATAATCTAAGAAGCCTTAAAAACCAAAACATCTGAATGTCCAATAGAATAGTCCAACACCACCACAACATGGTACATCAGCAGGGCTAGGACAGCCAAGGCCAGGCATGGGGGACCTACGCAAGATCTTCTTGGGTGGCCCTCATTAAACTTGGAACAGAAAATGAATTCAACTGTAAAATGAATTCAACTGTAAAATGAATTCAACTGTAAAATGAATACCCAAACTGTTTGCAGACCGACTTATTTGTTCATCTGTAGGCTACTTGCCACAGTTGGGCACACTGGTTTCCTATGCAGTGTTCAAAGATCTCATTTACTTTAGATCTCATCATTTACCCTGGTGAATACAACATTATCATGATTTAACTGATCATAAATAATATGAAAATAATACCTGGATTGTAATACACCATAGTTTCCCTTTTTAAAATGGCACAACGCACATTTGTATGGGAGGAAGTGGATAGGGCGAATCGAGGGGCTATAATAAGTAGGAGCCTGAAACTGTTATTATGCTCATGTCCATAAAACTTACCCCACTGAAATTAAAAGTTTGATAAATGATATTTAATTTGCTTAAGATACATTAAATGCACATTCCACTTAAGTAGTTAATGAATGGTCAAACACCAGATGAGCTGCTTGTGGTCCCTGGTGCCACATTTCCACTTTTAGTTTCTGAAACTAAAACTGTCTGAGGACAAACAAATAGAGACTAAAAGGTTTCTGTTCTGGATTCTACTTTTGCTATTACCAACAATGGGAGATGAAGAAAAGAAAAGCCAGAGTCCTTCTGGTGAGCGGATCAGTGGATGTGTGATGGTCATCCGTTTGAATGTTTGTGTGGGTGTTTGCACGAGTGTATGAATCTGTGCCTGTTCCCTATTTGTATGCGTGTGTGTGTGTGTGTGTCTAAACATGTCCACACAAGGCCATGGTTCAGTAGCCCATCTGTGTGTGTGTGTGGGGGGGGGGGGGGGGGGGGTCATGACAGTTAATCTGTGAGCAGGTGTGGTTTTTGAACCCGCACACACAGTAATTCAACTAAATCTTGCTGTCTGTGGATGATGCATGACGCCACTAGAGGCACATCACTCACGCTGCCGTGACACGTATTTGAGCCTAAACAGGCTCACGGAGATTTCTCCTTTAAACTTGTTTTGCCCTGCAGAGAGCTCTCTGAACTTTCTGAGCGTGGTTGTTGTCCAATTTGTGGGGTTTATGGGGGAACAAAAAGAGAATGCCAAACCTAATTTCAAGCTAAATAAAACAAGATTTTTATGCAGCGGAGTCACAAAAGACTTTGCTCTTTTGTTAGAACCAACTACAGCACCTATCCGATACGGCCTTTGGACCAAAGCAGCATGCTTTTCTCACTCTATCTGCTACACACTGCTGTTGCTACACTGCTCACTGCAGCAAATTACTGCATCATCACTATCGCTGCTTTTTTTTGTCGCAACTAATGGTCTCAGTTGGAGGCGCACTACATCACTTGGCAAACAGACTGGGCCCTTATGTCAGAAGAAATGATATCACTTTCATGAAATAAAACAATCTCTTTTGGAAAAAAAAAGGGAAACGGTGCAGTGTTTAACACTGAACTAACAGCCATAAATTCCTGGGTTTGAATCTTTCAACCCCATGGTGGCGCTATAGGGAAAGTCAACAGGGTTCATCCTCTGGGCACCATAAATATCTTCATCAAATTCCATGGAAATCCATCCAATAATTGTTGAGGCATCTCAGTGTGCACCAAAGTGTCGGCCCAACAGTCTGTCAATGCTATTCCTGCATGGTTAGAAATATATCGTATCGCCTCTGATAACTAATGTTAATTGGAAAGTCCCTGCTGGATGTATGGCAGGATAAAGGGCTAAGCCAGTCACCACACATCATTTACTGTTACATGTCCCCCCCGAGGACAACTTATTAGCTCCAGTTCCAACAGTGGACAGTATAACTGTTCAAATCTGTTTTAAAGAGAAAGCTATCACAGCAAGCAAACTTAGCTCTCAAAGCTAATGTCATCCGTTCACAGCTTTGTAAGAACAAACAAAGTTGAGAACCATCAAATGTGTGCAAAACGTATTCCCACAATGGGATGGCTGCCTGACATAGAGCTGGTTTGCAAAATGAAATATGAGCTTTAACTGTTATTATTTACTTTCAGTTATTGTGAATCTATCCATCTTATCTATCATTGTGCATTTTTCCCATCCAATTAAGCTAGTCTTCTCAACAGTTATGACACCAAAATACTTAAAGAGTTACACTTAAAGAAAAGCTTTACCTCAATAGTGTTTGCCTGTTCTTACAAAACAAAAACAAAATTCCAGACCAAGTCTATCAACATTGTTGCTGATTTACACAGTATCACGGTGCTCCTTGCTATTACGGGACAAATAGTTCCCAACAAATGCATTATATTCTCTTGTTTGAGTGGTGCAAAGCTACAGAGCCCTGATGTCGTTGGAAATGACTGCGCCATTTATTTTATTTTTTTTATATAATTTAACTATGTGACTGGTATTTAAAAATATAAGAATTTAGGGGGGGGGGGGCTGAGAGCAACAGGGACATCCAACATTAAGATTGACTGAAGCACTGTTTTTTTATCTCCATTTTATTTATTAATAATAAGGAAATTATAGAATAATATAATTATTGTGTATGAGTGTCAAACCTACTGTACTATATCCACACACGAAGGGATAAAAAAAACACCTGTTTCAAGCACCCTCACACGATGTATTTCATCTTAACACAACTCAAACACTCCCTGACATGAAGCATCGTTTGAGCTCTGCGCTGGTTTTCTCAGTCTTCCGTGGTGTGCGTGTGTCCCCCCCCCTACTCGACGCCCCAGCGTAAGGCGGCGGAGCTGTCAGTGTTAGACATGGTCTGTGGGTTATCAGTGCTGGAAGCTGCTATCCAGTGCAGGACAGGACAGTTAAGCAGACGGGCTGACAGGGTGACAGGTGTCAACTCTACGGGATTCAGCCTGATCCAGACCTCTCACTCGCCACAGTGCTTCAGGAACAGGTGGCTCATGCTGATATAGCACACAAACACAGATCCATGTTCACATTGAAACATACACACACACACAAACAAACAGAAAGACACGCTCCCTTTGAGGCATGGATGCGTATAAAAGCAAGCGTTAGCACAATGGGGTTGAATAGCACCAGTAACTAATGGAAAACATATGCGTACCAGCAAAAATGTACACACATACATTTAATATAACATGAACATACATTAAATAAAATGATATCCTTAAAATGAATCACATATCAGCATACCTTTTACCACACACACTTTACATGTCCTATGTTCCCAAAGTCCTATGTTCCCCAGCTCAATGGGATATAATGGGGAGTGTGGTAAAAAAGATGTTCCCCACCTCTGTATTTGCTTACTATTACATGGGCTAATGTGGGGACTCGTCAAAGGTGTTTTCTGTTCCCAAGCACTGGCATTTAGCTCTCAATACAATAGGCTGACACCTAAGGGAACTAATTAGAATCATGGAATAACCAAAGGTCATGGCTTAATGCTTCCCCAGGTGGAGGACTAGCCTAGTATACATGTTTATCTATTATGCACAAACTTTTGTTACAGATATTATTAACTTATCATCTAATCAGAACGGGTGTTTGTACGTGTAGGCAATGTTCAGGGAACATCGCAAGGACTTAAACATGCGGTCCTGGGAAAATGGGTTTCCGACAACATGAATCCTTTTGAAGAGTTGACTTAAGAAGAGTATTGTGCTAGAAAGGGGCCAAACACAATAGGAGGGTTAATGTTTAGTAAATAAAAAATGATTGAGCTGGGGAACATAGGACATTGGAAGCGTAGGACCTTGGGAACAAAGTAAAGACTTAGCTTGTTCCCCCGAATTACATTTAATTAGGTTATTATAGGCATATGCCCCACAGATTAATCCTAAATAATAGTTCAACGTTTTCTAGAAAGAGAAAAGAGAGGAATACATCTCTTAATATGATTTCAGTGTCTTTAGCATGTTTGAAATGTAATATTTGAACCAATAAGGGCTACCGGTAAACAACCAGTATATGATCAAATATAGTGGAAATATGCGACACTACAAACTGATGTATTGATCAAGACTGCTGTGAATACGAGTATAACAGCAGCAACCATTGTTTTGATTTAAGATACAGTAACATATTCTTTACAAAGAAGAGTCAATCCGTACAAAGTTTTCTCTCAGTACTTTCTAACCTTACAAGGCATTTTACTGTCTCATTTCCACCTCAAACGCACCTTGGCATGCAATCACTCAATGCCTCTATGCACACACAGACAAATACACACACACACACACCACTTTCATACCTTCTAAAGTATTCACCAAATTCAATTAAACGCAAGCCGCATGCAAAACTCACTCAAAGATAACCACCACTGTAATAAAATGCTGTGTACAATCTTGCTCGCTGGCTTCACTCAACGTCTACTTGTTCAGTGTCAGTTGAGAGGAGGAAAGAAAATAAACAGCTCTCTGGAAGAGTCACCAGCTAAAAATAGAGCGGTAATTGGAGACAATCAAGTGGAAAGGGACGGGAGATAAATACAGGCGGGGCTGGGAGGAGAGTGACGATGCAGGGGTGAGAGGGACGTGTAGCATTTTGGGGGTGGATAGAGAGAAACGGAGACGAGCTCCCGCAGAAAATGGTCAATAATCAGCGGGAGTCTGTTTTAGCTGCTGAAGGATTACCTCCTTGTAACCTCCCTTTTTATTGACCTACATTTTGTTATCTATTCGGTAACAGGAGGGTTTTAGTGAGGATGCAGGAGGTATGTGTTCACACAGCGGATGGGACAGCTGCAAAGCTCTTAGGCTTTTTGTCCCAGAAGCATATGTCTACACTCTGCCCAACACAACTTGAACCAGAGAATACATGTGTCTGTATTTTGAAAATATGTAAAGCAAGAAATGCTCCCTTACGGGAAACGGTAAAGACATTGAAAACAGAATAAATTGGTTTTATGGTTTTGTAAAAAAATTAAAACATACCAATTTGGTCTGGATACAAATTTTATATTTATCATTTCTCTAATTTGAATTCAGCTAATTTTAATTAACAGACTGAAAAGCCATGTCACCCCAACAAGACTTTTTTTTATGATACATACTAATCATAATAAATGTATAATACAGTTTTAAATATGTATCCAGTGCGCTGTATTGGAGATGGAGATGAATGATACAAATTTATGTTCCTTATTCGGTTTAAATTGTGTTTAAGAGAGAATGAGAATGAATAATATTTAGCGTATATAACAGTAGAAAAAGTGTAATGTAGAAATGTGCCTTCAGTCTCGGTCGTGAGATAAGCACACTGTGCTCCATGCCGTGCTGTGCTAATGGACCCCATTCTTCTACCAAATACAGTGTGGCACATTTCTCCCTCTAATAAAACACCAATTAGAGCCACTTTACTGAACAGCCTGCTAGAAGTCAGAGAGAGATGGAGATAACTGTGAAGCACAGTATATGGATGAAACACCACTTTTTCAAAGGGAGACATACTGTTAGAAGAAGGATAGACTGTGACAGCGCTCCGATTTGACTTTTTGATGTTGCCACACGGACGTTTCGGGCAAGATGCCCTTCTTCAGCGTGCATTTCGGGCTATTTAACAGTCAATAGACATAATGACTGATAGCTATACTCGTACAACTTCAGAAGTGACTGTATTCTCCACTGTCTGCAAAAGGGTTTACCAGTGCAACAATACAATTAGAAGTAATTTCAAGCTCACCAAGAGTACAAAAAGTGGGAACACATTCACTACACACTTGCTGTATACATGTACAAAGAATGCTCCCTAAAACCTGAATACCATTGGCGTATCCCACACGTCCTAATCAGAAAATGCTATATTCGGAAAAAGGCCTTATTCCGAATATCTAAATGGAATATGCTGTTTACATGACCAGCATCAAATGCAGAATATTGCCATGTTTGGAATAATAGTGGAAAATATGTTTGCATGTAAACGCAGTGATTCAAAGCCTTTGTAGCGATTCAGACTGCCCTCACACTGGCTCTAGGGCCAGTTCAAGTAAGAGAATAAAAGAGCTAAAAATACATTTAAATAGATCAAGACAGAGGTTGAGGGCTGAGGAAGGGGTCCGCCATTTTGGTCCAGATTGACGAGGCTATTGCCATAAATGTAATTATGGTTCCCAGACAATGTAACCCAACAACATTGATGAACCCCTGGCTATTCCTCTAGCAGCACCATGAGGTTGACGTTTGTGGTTTTGAGTGAGTTGTTTTGTGGAAATGAGTGAAAATTAAAGTGTGTGCCGCTCAAGTTAAATGGCAATGCACTTGTACCAACCCCTTGTGTTAATAGCACTAGTTGGTGTCTTTTCAATCGGCCCAGCAAACATGGTCAAGACAGGGCCAAATATTGTTTCTTTTCCTGTTTCTCTTTTTACGTTTGCAATCATCAGCTGGTCATGTATTACCCAGTCGTCTGTTTCTGTTCTAAGTTTCAGATTTGTCTTCTTAAAAGGTGTGTAGGAAAGGTGGAAACAGACAGAACACAGATTTCTGAGTTGATAGTGCGAGGAGGAGGTTGACAGAAAAAAAAAGGAAACTTCATGAGAACGAATGGATACTGTTACTTGGAACATTTTAAACGCATCATAAACTCCCCATCTCTCGCCGTCCCACCTACCTCTCCTTTTTCTTTCATCGAGTCTCTCGCTCTGGTTTCATTTGAAAGATGCATGCCTGAGAGGTTTGAGTAATATTCCCAACTGACTGTCAGATTTCATAGGGAGGCAGCTTTTTCCCCTCGCTAACGCAGCATCCGACCATTGGCCTTTGTTAAAGGGAAGAGTGGCACCTCAAAGAGGTGCAGTATTAAAGGAAATCATCTTTCATAGCAGAGACAGAAGTGACAAAAGAGAGGAGATCAATACAAAGTGTGAGAATGAACTATCAAGCAGTACGACGACTGTTTACCGTCTTCTCCTTTGAGTCCTGCTGCTTAGTGAGTTTGACTTACAAACAAGTTAAACTTCAGTCTTGAGAGTGTATCTTTGTTTGTCACTGGAGTCACAATAGTATCACCAAAGTCTTCCTAAGGAACCTTTGTTGGTTTGCTTTCCTTCATAGAGACCGACGTATGTCAGATTCTTGGCATTATCTACTCAGTATATACACTTTGGTTTGATTGGATTTGATTGGCATCCAATAATTATTCAGTACTGTCTTGAAAAGGTTATCTGGGCCTGATGTTTACCTATTCCTTCAAGCAAAATAGATTAAAATAGACAATGTTTGTTCAGTTCAAGATAAAAATAAAACAAAGTAGTCCGCTTACAAATTTGGATAAAAAAAGGGTGAAAAGCAGAAGTTCACTTCAATCAGAATATTGTTATGAAAGTCATGGAAGAGTTCTGAGCAACTTCCTGAGACGATAACTTCCAACTAACAAAAAGGCCATAGTCAACTCTTTTTCGATAAATTGTAAATGGTAAAAACAGTAACGACACTCACGCACTACGTTTTACGGCACCTGGCATACACCTATGGCTAGTGCAATTTACGATCCAACTAATTTATTTTTCAATTTGTGCATATAATGACACATTGTTTAAGTAAAACCTATACTCTCATTGGTCCTTCTTGGCTTTTAAAACTAATTTCTGTCTGTGATCCTAAAGTAGTATACAGTAAATTATTTAGTTTGGGCTGACAGTGGCAGGGATTAGGGTTAATAGGCAGTTCTAGTGGGGAAAAAAAGAGAATGCGAGCTAGTTTTGGGGATTGTGAACTTTGTTCAGACAATTAACTATTCAGAAAGAAGAGGTCGTATCACTACGCCCTTGTTGCATGTACTGCAAGTGGTATCTGCTCCTAATGAGGTAGAGTAAATCTGCTGGGTTCCATTTAGACTAGTAAGATCAATGTGGGAGGGAATCCACTGAACCCCGATAGTTCTGTGCGTTAGCCCCTCATACTCTGGCCATTCTTCTTAAACTGAGAGACACAGCAAAACATCAGATAGACAGGGTAGGATACAATGCATTAGTGCCTAACAGAGAAACAAAGGCAGAAAAGGAAACTGAGATGGACAGAGAGCCTGCAGAACCAGCCAGTAGTCAGTAATTTGGACTAAAAAGGTCAGAGCAGCTGATGGCTCCATCCATCTAAAATGGCAGCTGACCTGTGAGAATGGGAATGAGTCACGATGGAAGAGAGAGAGAGAGAGAGAGAGAGAGAGAGAGAGAGAGAGATCACAACAACCGACGTCTACTGTTGTAGCGCCGA
This sequence comes from Pholis gunnellus, assembly GCF_910591455.1. Lineage (NCBI taxonomy): Eukaryota > Metazoa > Chordata > Actinopteri > Perciformes > Pholidae > Pholis > Pholis gunnellus. The sequence goes on from NC_136537.1 coordinate 6,065,939, forward strand.
AGCAGACTGTTACACAAGTACAGCTATTGTTTCAGCTGAATTCCGAATGTGTGCAATTTGTTACAGACGGGTGTGTCCGTCTCCATTTTCTGTTTACATTTCATTAAGTCGATGACGCGCCCTAATACCTCTCCTTCATCTCATCTCATCTCCAGCGAGGAGTCTGATGGCTCAATCCATCTAACATGGCAGCTGACCCCTGTGAGTGTGCACCGCAACCGAGGGCTGCGAAGAAACAAGAAAACACAGAAGCGTACCTCTAGTTAAAGGAAAGAGATACCGGATGTAAAATATATTTGGTTCCACAGAAGAAAAAGTAGAGAAGTATTTATCCCAGTGGAAGAGAAAACTAAAGCTTTTATTTTGGACTGAGATGTTGATCTTGATATTTGTATTAATCTCTTCCATGTCATGTACCTCCATCATATCTCACTCCCCTTTCCACCACCGGCTGTCTGCTGATGGCTTCATCTATCTAACATGACAACCAACCTCTGAGAATTGATTTGGTTATGATGGGTCAAAGCAACAGAGTGAACGATAGAAATACAAAGAGAGAAAGAGAACGACAAGTGATTGAGTTCATTACTCTATGATACAGCGTTGGTGATGAACGATCTAATCAAGGATCAGTATTGACATGATGGGGTCGTGTGAGACCCGGCTAGAGTTAAAGAAATTCCTACCTTTAAAAGATGCCATACTGTCTACTATTTTGTAAATCACATGGGAAACTAGAGTGCTTGGGGCATTGGTTTAATCTTTAATGCCAACCGTAACCTTCCCCTAAACTTGAATAGTAAACCTTCATGTGGATGTGCTCATTATGTATGTCCCTGACACCATGATGGCCCTTTGCAATTCCAATCCAATCATGGCCATTCAAGGTCATTGAAAGAATTATTCATGAACAGATTGAACACTCCATACTATTTCATATTAATTGCAGTCAGGTTTTAGACTGCACCAAAACCTGAATTTCTTGTCCAACCAGTCACATCAAGGAACGAGGTTGCAGAATGTAATGACACACACATACTTTTTTTTAATCTTGGCATTTTGCTGTATTAATTAAGAACCATCTATTCTTGCAAAGAAGCCATCAAATGGGTTCGATTACATTTCATACATTTAAAAAAAAAAAAACGAACAGGATTGCCAGGTCTAGGTCTATAACTTGCGGGGTTCCCCAGGGGAGTGTCCTGGGGCTATTCTTCTTTTTACCAGCCACGACTGCGATATTGTTTTCATCTTTTGATTCTATGTGTTTGTCTCTGAGACACATACTGTAGCAGGAGCTACAGCAGAAGAGGTTTTGAGTACTTTGACAGGTGTTTATAACTCTGTTTATAGCAATGGCAAAATCTGCCCACAGTTCTTGTCTAAGATACGCAAGTTTGACCAGCCGTAAGAAAGGACGGTCGAGATCGCAGATACGAAGCAGATATTCATCTGAGACTGTCTTGTTGTATTCACAGCACAATAAATTCATCTGGAAAACTGAATTGAAATTGACATCATTCAGTGTGTAACACCATCACAAGATGAGCTCCTGTTATTATATATGAATGATTTGATTCAATGTGATCTTTTTCTTTTGTGTAGTTGAAGTTATGTTAATAACGTCACATAAAGATAAAGAACTCTCATCAAGAGCTGAGATAGCAATAACCATGGGTTTTCAAATAGTGGCCTATATTTACCTCAATGGCAAAAATAACTAGGCTTTTTTTCAAATTCCCCCTACTTCCTTGTTGGCCTGTTGTCTTGATGATTTCTATATAATGAACACTAATTCAAACAGAGTTAGGTCATATTGACCACTTTGCTGCGCTCAGTATGTTTTCTCTTCTCGATCAATCTTAAGTTTGGAAAAGCATTATTAATAGGTGGACGTGACCACTGATAGAATAAGCTATATGGAACTCAACATTATGCTGAATTAACCATGTGAGCCATTGCTGAAGGCTACAAGTATTTTTCAAGATTTCATTTTCAAGCTTTTAAAGGAGAACTTTTTGGTATATGTAGTGCTGAACTGCAGAATATTTCAATGCGGCTCTAATAATAAACATTCCTCTTATTTATGGTAAACATAGACCATTCTTTTGGGAACTCAAAGATGAATTTGTTGTTAAGATAACTGCTGCAAAACATTTTTAATTATGTAGACTGTATCTAAGTTATGTCTCATGATCCATCTTGTGTTTCTCAGGTTTGTTTATTTCTGTGGTAGAGGTTTGTTTGTATTCATCTATCAAGTTAATTTTATTCTTTACAGTATATACGAAGCAACCATCCTAACATATCACCCTTCATTATAAAAAGGTGCTACAAGGGGTTCCAAGCGCCATGTATGCATTCAAAACAATAGAACTGACTTATTTGTTTCTCTTAGAGGAATTTCATCCAATTTTGTTTCAAGCCTCTTGCACCACTTCTGACATTTTAATTATTGAATTCAGCGATATTCATATAAATAATGCATCTTAGGGATGTGTCATCACTTATCGACTAATTTGTCTTCATTGAATTTGAACGTGAAAAGACCTTCTAACACCTTTTGATCTGGTCCTGGCTCATTGCAATACCGATTCAGATCATGTCTTCGTTATTTTGTATCAACCACCTAACCTGTTTGACACCACAACCGCTCTAGAAAAGGAGACCTCGGTCCTGGGTCTTCCCTGACTCAATAAAGGTTGAATGAATAAAAAGTAAAAAGTCTTCAGCCATGCTGCTGACTCTGTATGACTGTATTTACACACAGCATTGCCTTGAGCTAATCATCGACATATTTATGATGGCAGGTTCAGCAGGTTTAATGTTTTTAAGATTCACTATATCGCAGTAAACACAACTGAGGCTGATGGGAAAGTCATTAGTTTTGCAGGGCATGAACCAAAGTTAACATTTTGGACTTGGTGGATGAACATGAAGGGATCTTAATTGAACTTAAATGAAGAAAGTTATTTGAGAAAGCTATAAGAAGAGATACAGTATTGCAAAGGAATTAAGGGCAAACAGGCCTTTGATGTTCCTATTCTACCTTGTAAATGATAAGTGACAAGACAAAGACAAAAATATATTTTAGTAAGTCCAGGATCAGACAGTTTTAAAAGTTCTGTTATCTCAGAAAAATGAATTATTTATTTTCTTTTTTAACCAGAAAATATCTACAAATACAGGTTTAATGAGGAGTTCAACAGCATTTTATGATTATCCGAAAACTAATTAACTTGAGTGTTACTTGAGTGTACAACTTGCTTGCCTGATGTCATTGAGGAAACAGAATCAGTAGACTACTCAAACCTGTGACTTTCAGCCTTGGCTATGGTTTTTTTTATTTATTTTTTTATTTCAAATGACTCTATTCCAAGGCACAGCTAATTATCGTTGCCTGGAAATATAAAGCCTTGTAGGATCATGAAACAGCAGTGGGAAATAGGTTCAAAAACCTAAATTACAAAAAGTGGAAATATTATGTGTATTTCCTTTTACGCTAGCTGTGTGGCTTTAAGGAGAAGGAAAGCACTCTGGAGACTCATGACCCCATTCTGTGAATAATGCCTTAGGCTCAGGTAATTTCAACAAGTGTCAAGTATCTTGACTAAAGGACTGCACATCATATCATGTCACGAACTTGGGTTTCACTCTCACTGTGTTTAAAGACACTATGTGTAGAATTTGTCTCACTTTGACATCCCCGAGTAGCAGCATCAAAAAAAGACACTCTGCGTGCCTCAATACTGTTTCTTTTGAAACATGCAGTGTACTGTAGACCAGGCTACCATGAGCACTGATTTAAGACACCAGCATTTCAAACAAACCTTGCCTTGGGTGGTCGGAAGACTGGAAAGGCGCTATACAAATGCAAGTCCATTTACTATTTACCATTCCTCGGTCGCAGTATTAACCGACATATACATTGTCCCATTAGCAACCAATCTGACAAGCTAGCTGAGTCAGCTCTATGGTTCCAGAAGCTTTCATCACTTCAAAAACGCTTTGAATGAAACGATAACTAGATCTAACTTCATGAAAACTAAATGCTAGGGAGCGGTAAGTGGTACAGTACAAAGAAAGTAACAAAAAAACGGTCTTGGGAAAGCTTTTATGACTGACTGGTGCTAGCATGTTCCTGCCAAGATAGCGTGTTAGCGGTTAGCTCTAAAGCCACACATTTCAAGAAGACCCACAGATGAATTTTGCTGTGCCACTTTCTTTCTGGTGTGATGAAGGAAGGGTAATTTAAACTGTTGAGCAGACCTGCAATTGAGGTGTTCCACTACCTGTAATGCACATCTGTTGGCCAATTAAAAACCAGTATTTCAGATCAGCACTTGTAGGAAACACCTTTACTGTCTATTCTAATTCTGCAGTGTACAGCATTCACCCTTGGGCAATATGACAAAATGTGTGGTGTGAATTACTGTTGACATTCTCCATATATGTGGGGGGGGGATAAAAGAAGGAGGGGACAAAACGTGTAAAGCTCCTTTGGAAGGAAAAAGTATCAAGTTACATTTGGAATTTGTACGTCGAGTTTTCACTCTTTTCATGATCCTGTAAGGCTGATAATAAACACTTATCAACACATTCCTATGAGTTTTCACACTAATGTAACACATCTGGCATTTGTCTAGCTTCTGATGTATTTTGAGGAAAGGGCAGGATTTTCATACACTAGCGCAACACCTGTTCAGGAAGTGCTGCTTGCAGCGTTCATGAGAATAATCGATCACTCGTCGACTCCAGAGAAGTGAAGAGTCGTACGGACCCGGATGCCGTTGTATCTGGACCCTGGACCTACAACCAATTTTGACAGAGCGCTTCTTTTTTAACAGGCGCAGCTTTTCTAGCCTTTACGGCGCTCGTTCAGCGGTCCAGGAAACACACCGACTAATTACATGCGTTGTAAATCCCATTACGTGCTGCTACTCAGCAAATCAAATGTGTGTATTCCGATACACTTCCAGGCTCGAGTGAGATAACAGAAAAAGTATGTGAGTCAGTTATTTCACAGGGCGTTCTCCAAAAGGAGAAAAGTGTACAGCGAGACCAGAGTCTTTAACCAAGAATGGACAGACTCTTAAATGTTAATCCTTCCCACGTGCAGTTCAACACCAGTGTGTCTCATGTGTTCAGAGACCGTGGCAATTATTAAAAGCGGTTATGTGAAGCGCCACTACGAGACAAAGCACAAATGTTTTGAGAAAACGCACCCACTCACATCCGAAAGGAAGTCACAGAAAACAAACAACATAAGAGCCCAATGTGATCAGAATCCTAACACTAATGTAGATATCGTGGCATTGTTGATTGACATCACTTCACAGCTGAATTAACTGAATTTAAAGCTACAGGCCAATTCAATTATATGTATTATTCTAAAATGAAGTACTTTATTTTAAGATACACATTTTTCAAAAGCTTTCTGTTATGTAATTTAATCTTAAATCCAGCCCTTATTTTACTTGACATTAGAGAAGAACATTTATTTATTATTAGAGTATGTATTATTTATAATTCATCCAGTTAAATTTGAAAACTGACAATAAATATTGAGATATTATTCAATTGAACTTCTTTATTTGATTTGACAATTGTTGTTGACATACAGACGTTAATACAACTGTTGGCTCAGTATACAGTATATGGGACTAAATCATCAAATTAGACATTATTGTGATGTTCCGGACCTTTGCGTGAGGATTCGTTGAATCTTAATTGAATACCCTTGCGTTAGTATATCCAGCATCCAGCAGTGGACGTGAACTGCAGTCAATGAGCCGCCGCCTGTAAAATCAGTCTGTCGAGCTCTGAAGCCCCGCCCCACACTGCTACACAGAGCGCTGTTTGCTTGTTTGTGAATATTGAACATTTCATTTGTCCAAATTGCTCCAACTTCGACACTGCACGTCCTTTGGTCCCCACCAACACGCCTGCCAAGTGAAATATGGATCGGTTGGACGGCTCTGGAGATATGTGAAGGACACACACACACACACACACACGTAAAGACATACGTACATTATAATATGAATGAGGGGGGCTTCTGTTCCTTTAAAACGTTGATGGTGTGGGAAACTGAAAGCCATTTTTTATGTGCTTCCAGACTTTGTGCTAAGGTTGGCTCAACACTATCCAAACTATCTGTGTACAAAATGCACTCAGATGGAACTGCGAGCGAGCATATTCCCCACAACATCAGCGGGTTATAGGTTAATGTCATAATATTCACAAATTTCACTGTGCTATTCTAATACTTGTTTCTACCCGGGGCGTCCATACAATCCTTTTCTTTGTGATCAAATCTACATTTTCTTTGTGCAGAGAACACATTTGCACATTTGTAAAAAGAGTTAAGAAAACTTCAGTAGGTACAGTAGAGGAGGGGAAGAAGAAGAAGAAGCCGAAAGCAGGGTGGTTACTTGCCGTCCCAGGAGAGTGCGGGTGGCTGGGAGGACGCGAGAGACATCTTGGAGGCGCGTTTTCATTCCGTATGTTGCTTGTCAGGCGACAAAGCTTCGCCCTGTTGCACCGGCACCCAGGAGAACGGAGATTTATAACGGAGCGGCTCTTAACATGGAGAGCGCGCACACACACACACAGATTGACAGCGTCACACACCCTCACTCATGCATGGAAAAACCGCACACACAGGAGAGGAGGGATTTGCAACTGAAATGCTGTTAACATGGGGCCCCCTGTGAAACACACACACACCACAACCACCACATCCAGAGTGCTGAGGCCGTCGTTCTGTGTAGAAATGTTGTTGTTTTTTTAGCCATCACGTGCCGTCGAGCAACAAATTACATTTTTAATATAACAAGAGGGGTTTTAGTATCACGGGACCATGAAGTCACGTGGTTTTGCACAAGTGTGTGATTTATCCAGAGGATACAGGATGAGATGAGGAGGCCACTCAGTCATGACAGCATCCCTTTGCTTCACACACACACCTTGGAGATATCCTTAATTGGAACATATGTCCCGTAATACAGAGCTAGAATCTGTCTCCTTAATTTTGTTCCTTTATTTTGTTCCAAAGCCCACAGCTATAATAGATGTTTGATGTATGTTTGTGGGCGACTAGATTAGCTTCACTGTTAACACGTGACAAATATCAAACATGCAAATACACAAGGAGGACTTAGGGATTCCAAAAAAATGTATGTACGGAATGTTACACATGAATTTCTTTGACTTGACAGCAACGCTGCACCACACCGTGCAAAAAAAAGTATAAATATAGAATATAAATATAGAATATAGCAGGCCTAGCAGAGGGCAGATGCAAATGATTTGACAGGGAAATAAATTGGGAATTGATGTGATACATTCAAACAAGATTTAATATCCTCTAGGTTGCCCCGCTGAAACAATAAGGGTAATGGCAAAGATGAATGATTTAAAAAAACAAAAGATGATTAATGCTGAGGTGTTCTTACTGTCACTTGTCTCCTTTTTTTCCACTTCAAAAGTATTAGCTCGGAGTGAATGACAAATCATTTTGAATGGGACTCTGTGAGTTGGCCAAACAACAAAAAGGAAACTCTTGGCTGCTGTCTGATTAATGAACTATCCGAGAGTCTCACCCGAAGATGGTTTATTTAAAGTGACCACGAGGAACTTTCATTTTGTGTTGATTTTGGAGGTCCCGGTGGAGAAAAGTGGAAGTGTTTCTGAGCACCAGAGTCCCTTTAGAATCCCGCTCGTTTTACTGCAGCAGTGGTCTGACAGTCTGCAGGAGGACTTTCTGGTGAACCTGCGTGATTCCATCTGATATCGCGGAATCCGACCCGGTGGTATAGATGACACACCATTCTGTGCAACTTGGATGGTTAAAAAGTTGTTGTTGCTCAAAAACACCAAGAGAGTGGTAAGTCTTTTTGTAGATCAGGGGTAATCAACTAAAAGTCCTCATAACATTTAAATTTGCACCCTAGATGTTAACCCATTGATTTAACCCGGTGTGTGTGTGTGTGTGTGTGTGTTGCACTTGCAAACCATTTAACCACACGTTTAAGCTCTTTTCCTGCATTAATTGGAGGTTTGCGTGGTAATTAAAGTGTAAAGTTCACCTGGGGATGCCTGAATCCGTTGTTGGTTTTTTTAAACTTAAATCCAAAGATGAGCTGTCAAAGCTTCTTTTTTCATCCCTCAGCCGTGCCTCATGTAGCTATAGGCTTTAATAAGTTTGCTGCAGTAAAATTAAACGGTTGCACTAATTAGACTACTAGTACTAATAATAGTTTGTAATATCACACGAAACAGGGTCATAAATTTAATTACACTGGCCCCCACTGAAGAACTGAGCCCTCAGACATAAATCCTATTAAACATGAAATATCTTTTAAATCGCCTGGGAACCTTCAGCCTCCTTTCGGTTTAACAATGAAGAATAATACTGTTGCAATCCGCGGTAATTGTCAACCGAACCGCAAGCCATTAAGCTGCAAATCAAGGAAAATAAGAAACCAACAAATGCTGAATTTCAAAATACAGAGAGGAGACTAGAAAGTGTGGTAGAAAGAAAATAAAAATGTCAAGCACTCTCAATATACAAGAGGAGAGAGGCAAGAGTGAACTCACACATGCTCTCTGGCACACACGCACACACGCACACACGCACACACACACACACACACACACACACACACCTCGGCTCTAATATGGGGATTATTAATTGACAAAATGAGTTTGACGCCGGTTTGATAGATGTGCAGAACAAAGCAGACGGCAGACCTAATCACTCCGGCCCTAAATGGATTCATTATGACGACCGGACTGACATGCTGCTGCTGCCACAATGCAGAGAGAGAGAGAGAGAGAGAGAGAGAGAGAGAGGGGGGGGGAGTGAGGTGGTGTGCGTTGACTATAGGCCTAATATAGCACGATGGCAGCAATAAAATCAGCTTTCTGCTTTACGACAGGTCATTACGCTGAGCTGAGAGCGGTGTCCAGTGAGGGAAGGACAGTGAGCACAGGTTTGTTAAGGCAGCTGCCTCTAGGGGGTGCGCAAGAGAAAAAATGTAATGGTGTAATATTAAATATAATTTTAAAAAATGTAAGTAGGATTTTTCACAAAATAAAAACATGAATTATAAAACTTCCCTTTGTAAGATTTAAATTTAAAATTAAAAACGTACAATTTAATAAATAAATGCACTTCAGCTCCTGCCGCCAGACTGTCTTGTGCAGCTAACGGCAGCTAACGTCAGCTAACAGCTAACAGCTAGCTTCATTCATTTAGCAACATTCATGCAAATATGATAAACTGGCTGAAATCGGGGAAACTGTCTGTGGGACATCTGAAGCTATCAGTCATAAAAGAGGAGAGGGACAGAGAGAGAGGGAGGAATCGGAGGCGAGAGAAACGGAGAGACGGAGGAGACCGAAAAGGAGGAAGGGATAGCACAGACAGATCGGGAGCACATAGGCCCATCGCGGAGTCAAGGTGAAAAAAAGAGAGCATCAGACTGGGAAAGAAAAGAGGAAATATGATGAAGATGATCTGGGTCTGGGCTTCACTTGGATTGGCAATGATTGCCCAAAGCCGCAGTGCGTGGTGTGCAGTGGGGTTCTGGCTAACAGCTGTTTGAAGCCCTCTTATTTACGTCGCCACCTGAACACCAATCATGCCAGTGCAAGTCAAAAGCCCCTTACACTTTTATATCGAAATTGGAGGAGTTTTAAAACAGCCAAAAACAACTGCAGTCTCATTCATGTGTTGGGTCTACAAAAAACGCACTGCGGGCTTCATATCTGGTCAGTTACAGAATAGAAGAAAGAGGCTACCTCACACAATCGCCCAAGACGTGTGCTTGCCAGCTGCCAATGTAGCCGCTATGTTTGGTTAATTGTAAATTGAATGTGATGCAATCTGCCTCTGAGCCTAAAAAGTTTGGGAACCGCTGCTTTAGGGCATTTCATGATGGTGGGATGTAGAGCTAATTCATTATCTGAATGTCATTTCTGGTCCCTGGTTCATCGTGTAGCCCAGAACACATGGCAAATGTACATGAGTGTGTACCCATGTGACACCATGTATAGACACTTTCTATGGGAGATTTGAATCATAAAGACACGATAGAATCAGCGGATAAGTGATCAGGATAACACAGTGTGTTCCTCAATTGCATTTGACATAAGGCTCCCAGCTCTTTGCCCTGCCCTTAATCGGCTAATCTATTCTATTTGGTTTTTAATTGCCTCTTCTATGAATACTGTCATGTTATGCTCGACTTTTTTTTATACCCCGATAGACTATTGGAGAGCACAAGCAACAGGCGTACGTTGTGAAACGGTTGCGGTTTTATACACGTGGTTAACGCTTACTACTTTGTTAAGTTAAGGAAAGTATGTATGCTGCGTAACTTGGGTTAATTAAGTGTGTTACCGACATGAATAAGGTAAGTCAGTTACGTTAGGTAACTTGTGTACATTAGTTATGTACATAAGTTAACATGGGACACGAACAGCGGTCTCCTGGGTGAAAGACCTGTGTTTGTTTGACCCCATGATTCACCCCGACCTCATCCCTTTGTGGACTTTGTCGCTCTCTATACGACAGACAACATGCATGCCCGTTTCCTTCCTGGTAAGGACGGTCTGTAACAAATAGTTTTATATAAATGTAATTTCCAGGAGGCAGGGTTGCCTCAACCATTGTTTCAAGTATGCTAAGTAGGAAGTACTGAACAATGACGCCTATCTTAAAGACACATTTCTTTGGAAGATGATAAATACAGCTGCAGTGCAACATTTTTGTCACTTTCCCTTTACTTGATAGATCATCAGGACTCCCAGACTTGACTTGATCTCTGGATTTTAGCATGGTATGCACCCTAACCAAATTATTAAGGTTATTTGGTACGCCCAAGGTACGTTCCTTGCAAGTATATCAATCAAAGTATGCTTTTTCATCATTTGAATGAACTGACCATTTCATACACACACACACAAAATAAAAACTTGTTAAAGCCTAGCGGTGGTATCTGATCACCGTCTGACCAATCAGGTTCAGTTTCAGGCTCACAGCTCCAGATCCAGCTGAGGGGGCTCTCATAGACCATTGTGTCTTTGTAAAAAGTGTGTGGCACAGACTTTGCCAAAGAGTTGGAGAAAGTAGAGGCACGAAACAGAGAAAAGACGGATAAAGAGAGGAGGAGTGAGGCAGTAGCAGTCAGTCAGTAGATAACGGTACAAAGAGAGGGCTTGTTTTTGTAGCATCAGCTCTGGGACCAGCTTCTTACACTGAGACATCCGCTCAACTGTGTGTGTGTGTGTGTGTGTGTGTGTGTGTGTGTGTGTGTGTGTGTGTGTGTGTGTGTGTGTGTGTGTGTGTGTGTGTGTGTGTGTGTGTGTGTGTGTGTGCAAAAATTGTAAGTTTCATATTCACACAAGGCGCCGTCAACAAAGACAGGACATGTTTAAAAGACGGTGACCTGAGTTTGACACCTCCCACTCAAGACACATCTTATTTACAGTGTGCTGGCTGTCTGTCACTTTACAATGCAATTTTTTCTGCGGTGAAAAAAAAGTCACATCACAGGGAGGTGTATGTGTTCATGTTTACTTATTTGCCTTATATCTGTGTCAGAGTTTGGCATTCTGGTTAATTACAAGCGAAAGCTGAATAGGACATTTTTAGACCTAAATGCACGGTTAATACACTTACCTTTCAGCAACTATAAACACACTGTAAAAGGGTTTAAAGTTCAAAAACGAAAACACTGACAACTCCCAGAGCGGACAACGCTGTGGTAGCCACCTGTCAATCACAAGCTAGCCCCGCCCTAAAATATACCCTTCTTTATGGTCTTTTTACTCTAAGTGGGACCATAATCTACTAAATGAACCTCATGCTGTATTGCAGAAGACTTGAAACTAGCGACAGAGATTAAAAAGAATGCAAGTTTCTTCATTCTCGTGTGACATGTGGGATGCAAAGTCTAGACTGGATGGATGATTATTATTACTACTTTTGTTGAAATGACTTACTATGAATATGAACCAGTAGCTGTAAGAGTACATGTTTCACAAGACAGAATATGTGATGACACAGTGGTTGATGTCCATGGTCTATCTTAGAGAGATCATCTCTAAGTTTTCTCTGTTTGTTTTCCTCAACTTTGGATGCTGTTGTTGTGCGATGCTGAGGAGCTGTACCTCAGTCTTAGTTGGTTGAACTGCTCACAGCACATAATGCAACCTGTGGGCGAGGGGTCTCCTCACAGAGCAGCAAAGCCTGTTCTGCCCAAATTGCATCATTAGCAGCTCTCACTATTTCACAATCCAGAGGGCTCCAGGGTGCGGCCCTTGAATTTGGACACAGCTAAGGACATAAACAGCTGCTCGGGGCCCCGAATGTTTGTCTCAGCCGTCTTAAGTGCCAGTTCATCGTCATACTTATCGTGAAGCATCAGAAGTGGCATTTGCACACGGCCTGAGAGGTCGCACTTCCAGAGAGGTCCTTTCCCAAACAGGTCCCTAACCAATCAACCCCCCCACTGCACAGTATCCCTCCACATGAAGTCACACTCACAGCTGTGGAGGGCTCCGAGCAAATTGATTGCTTGCAAAGGAGAGCGCAAGTGCGTCCCGCCGCTTACCAAACATCACCATGGATACGCTCGCTCGCCGAGCTTGCTGTGACGCATTTCTCCACAATGCAGAAAAAAGCATTTCTAAAAACACAGCGTCTATGTGTCACAAGGAAATGCCAAACAGCTTTAAGTATGTCAGGGAGTAAAGGAACAGTCAGGAGCTCTGCTTCCACCAAACATGTTTCCATCAGCAGGAGGCAGCTACAGCACCGATGAACCCACTGTGTACAGGAACTCCAGCATCAGACAGACACAGTTAGCCACTAGCTGGTGAACTTAGTCGACCATTTAGCAGCTCAAGAGCCAAATATTTCCCTCAATAGTTGATGAAGGAAAATACATATAGGAAAAAGAAGAGCGAATGCTGCAGTAATATTCATCAGGTTGACAGAAAACATGAAAATAAGCGGGTAAATAAAGTGTAAATGGTGGCGATACTATTGCCTACTTGACAAAGTGAACCCTCAATGCACAATGTGCAAACTGAGGCGTAGCGAATAAAGTAATGGTGTATTAGCTGGAATTAGCCTGAGCCACAGTCCCCTTTGCAATCAAAAAGCATCCCAGTTTGGCAGAAAACCACCCAATCTGGCGACACAGCCTCGCCTCTTCCCCCGGTTTTGTAAATTTGTTTGCTCTCTCCTGCGCAATATATCAATGTTGTATCTCAGCTAATGGAGTATGAAGCAATTAAGTCTCAGCTCTGGCAACAGAAATGAACCAAAGTTATTATTTTCTGCTGCCCCCCCCCCCCCCCCCCCCCCCCTCCCCCCACACCCTCTATTTCAATCACAGATACAACATTGATTTCATTCAAATGGACTGCCCATCGATACTGACCAGTTGAGCAAATAATGAAATATGTGCAATGATCCAATAACATGCTATCAACATGTTAGTTATCGCCGCTCTCTCCTCCGTAATTACTCAGCATCGTACTCAACTGTTTGGCTTGCTGGGCAACAATCACAGGCTGCACACTTTTGCCACATTCAGGCGCATTTCATTGTTATCCCTGGATCAGAGCCCTCTATTTTCCAAAGGCTAATAACCACTTGGCCGTGTAGCCGTGCGGCTGTGTTTCATGGATGTTTATACATTTATCTAACTGGGTTTCTTTATCATTCCGTGGAGCTCTTTTTCAGCCCATTCAGTTGGTGGTGGTGGTGGCCTGAATGCAATATTACTGATTTAGCCCGGTCCTAGAGTCATGGAAGATAAATTTCAGCAGTTGATTAGGGAAAAGAACATTAATAGTTTTTTATTCACACAGCACTTCTCCAGAGAAATAAAAAATGAGCTAATAAAAGCAGGCAAATGCAAAAAAAAAGCCACTAACAGACCTGTGCCAAGGCAGTTTCTATAAGTGTTTTGTGTGTATAAGAGTTTTTAATCCTGTAGACAAACAACCAAACCCAACCGAAAACATCACCTCCTTGGAAGGAGGTAGATGATGGTCTAGTGCACCCTGTGCTAAAGCTGGTAAGATGCGAAGCATTCACGTACATTTCCTTAGCATTTCATTTCATCATGGCTGATACTTAATGTTTCAATGTCATTTCACTCCGTTGGCTCATTGATGAGTGATTCACAGAGCATCAGAACTCATTGTGTCGTTTCCACGTGAAAAGCCATTTGGAAGTTCATCTCCACAATGAGATGGTGATGCCAGAAATACTCACAGTATATCTATTTTTCCTTTGTGAGGTGATTGTAGATACATTTTTAAAAGACACAAGGCACTCCTCCGTTTTGCTTGTATCCACGTACGTTTAATGCCGAAGCAAAACCATGATCCTTTAGGATACCCGGGCCTGATACAGCATTCTAACAAAGCACAGATCTCAAAATACTCCGAGCGGTTTAAAAAGACTGCTACTGTAGATTATACATCAGATAATCATGAGATTTGAAATGTAACGCAAGAGCAGCCAAATTATATCTATTTTTATACACATCACTTAAATCTGTAATTGTGTGTGCTGCAAAGTCCTGAGCATTATTAGGCTGTGATGAGTCACACACACACACACACACACATACTGTATATCAAGACATCAACAGTGACAACAAAGACAGACAAGTGGAGGAAGAAACAACACTGTATCTCAACTTCTGCCTCCCAACCCACGCCCCAAAAAATACCCAGATTTAACAAGAAACACGGATCCTGTAACTCGTAATGCCCGGTTATCAGCATGCATGATTTGATTTGTCAACACATTTCTTCATTTTTTTTTTTCTTCAGCCATCTCCATTAATGCTCACGCAGCCGCGCTTAATGACTTACGGGGCCCCTCGCAGTGGAGCGGAGCCGTTTCTCTGGTGAAACGCACCGCTAAAATTTACAAAGTGAGCAATAATGGATGAGTAGTTTTTACTGGGTGATTAGGCTAATGTGCTTTTAATTGGCGGGAGGGAGCTTCTTTTGTTAAGGTCTGCAGAATTAGTGCAGTCGAGTAGACAGGAGGTGTTGAGCACCATGCCTTTTCAAACGAATAATGAAAAGACGACATGCGGGGCACGCCGGCAAACTCATCATTCCAATGTGATTTTGGAAAGCCATTATTTTGTGATGTTGCTTTTATCTGGGCGGATTCTCTCAGCATCCTCTAGATTACCTGAAAATGTCCTTCACACCTGCTTGCTTTAATTTGTGTACACCGAGCATCATTTCTTCCCCTTCCTCCTCTACAGATCCAATCTCCACTCCATAGAGTTTAGATTAAAGGTGAGTGGCACCAGTTTATTAATATGTACTTTACCTATTCAGTCGGCCTGATCTGATTAGCTCCGAATCTGGAAGTGAAACCCAAACATACAAGGATAGATGCCACTGACATGATCAGCTATGCGTTAGAAAAAGATACTTTCAAATTGTGGTGCCAATCTGAATTCCACAGGAGTTAAAAGGGCCCTTTGGTGCTTTTAGCGTTGCTTTTTAATTTTGTTTGGGGACTGAAGAGAGATGGGTTTTCAGACGCTAAGATAAAACTTTTAGAATTGCTCGGTAGAGTTGCAAAGTGGGAGGAGCTATTTCAGGCACCCATGGTTTTAGAAGGGAACGTTTCATACATTTTTCCCATGAAAAAAAGTTATTTAATTGTTTCAAAGTTGACGCCTGTGAACATAGAATCTTCAAAAGAGGAAGTTAACTCTGACTCCCAAGATGCATTTTGGCAAGAAACATCCAATCACACAGCTCAAATATTCTGGTAATACAATCCACATTTAGCAACTATGGCGCTGTGTCGTGTTCACGGATTACCGGATGAAATGTTTTGGATTTGCTGCCACTGACTGGCGCCCGAGGCTCATGGGTATTGCAGTATTTAGAGCCATCTGCTATGACATAACATGATTTCTCATGAACAAAATTGAAGTCATTAAAACTGTTGGTCATAACACAAATCTACAGGATCGTTAGATTATCATGGAGGACTCTGCAGGTGTCTGTTAAGTAACATTGAACATATTGGCCAAGTTTCCATCCAATTGTTAAATCAATTCTCAGAAAATCTGCTCAGGAAAATCAAAAACTATTTCATCTTCCATCCACTACTGTTGTGAAGTTATTAGAAGCTGGGTGCAAAGAGAAATGCTTCACCAATTCTCCCGTCAGGTGCCGTTGAAGGTTTGCAGACGAAGAGGGCACAAAGAGATGATGTAATAAAAGAGCGCCAGCAAACCTCAAATGATGGAAAACCATGTAGATATGATGATGCAAATCTCACATTTGTGTTTCTTTCATGTATTCATTTGAGGAAGGCTACAGTCTCCTCATCGCTCCACAGATCTGATGGGTTCATCCGCCGCTTTTCTTCATCTCCTCAGTGGAGCAGAAGCTTCAGTGCACGTTCAAGTCACACGCTTCACACGTGCTTCATCGACTTATTCGCTGAGTTGGGGAAAAATATGACCTAAACTATCGGTAGTGATGCTAAATAAAAGATGTGTGACAGTCAAAGGAGTGCATTTGTCGAATAGTTTTCAAAAGCAAATTAAAATCTATAATGCACTTAGATGTAATAGATTTAAAAAAATATATTTAAGAATTGAATTATTACCAAATATAAAACTGAGGTATGAACACTTGTGTTGATGTGATTTTTGGGTATGTACAATAGATATTTAGTTTACATCTTTTATTTGTACTGTACAAAATAATTCATATAAAATGGCAGCGTTATAAGCTACCTTTGGTTTGCTACTATTTCCAAAGTAATAACTTTTTTCAAATATAGATTTCACATATATTTTAGTTGTATAAACAAACAACCAAACAAAAAACAAGAAAGCATTTACCACAGTTGACCGGCGTCTTCGTTGATCTTTGACCTACTGTACATACCATTTAATGGAGGATTATTAGCCACATTTCAAAAGCACCGACTTTGCATTTGCATTCCACATACAGTGTGTTCAGATAATCTAAACTATTGACTAGTCATC